>NW_019173711.1:0-297659 GCF_001646965.1 Fonsecaea nubica | reverse complement strand
TTAAATATAGTAATATAGTTTAATAGAGCACTACGAATCTCTTTACTATATAGCTACTATACTTTCTATAGTTCTCTTTCGTAGTTAACTTCGTTCATAAATAATTGAGTTCCTCTTAGTTATACGCTTTACGTATAGCTCGTATACTATACTCTTAGTTTCGTCTTAGCTACTCCATCCCACTACTATATTACTAAGTAAACCTTATAGGGTTTGCTAGTAACACCTCACGTGTGAAGCGACTTATAATAAGAGATAGGGTAAAGAGTAACTCTTTTCTATTCCTACCGCCGCCCTACTTTACTTTTAAGATTCTAGAAGGTTCTAGAGGGTATATTAGTAGGATATTAAGGTCTAAATCTAGTAAAAAGTAAATTAAGAGGAGGAAAGGGGACCCTAACGCTACCCTCCAGCTACTGTACGACGTTCCCGTGTCCTCTCGGATAGGTCCTCTTAGATACGTTTTTGTATAACTATCCATATAGTATATTGTAATTCTAATTTACTGAAGCCTACCTATTTACCTATCTACTATACATGTGCATAAATTACTACCGTTATCGAGCTGTAATTACATCGTCCTGAAGGAAGTTCCAGTCTAACCAATTTAGTGTTTCATACTGGTCGTTCATCGAGGGAGTAAAGTCAAACGTATCTGCGAGAGCGTTCCCTGCCTGTGTCTGCAGGAACGGTGGGTAGAGCGTGGCGCTTTGGTTGCAGCCCTCTGGCCCAGAGACCTCGTGCAGATCCTCTCCGGCGCCCATCTGTTGGTGCGTCGTCGCCTCCGTTGACTGGGACGGGCTGGGGTTTTCGCAGACGACGCCGTGGTTCTTGGCCTTGTCAACGACGGATGAGGCGATTTTGGCAAACTCTCCACTCTGCGTCAGGAGGATGGTGCCCGAGGAAACGTACTCGATTCGCCCAAACAGGCCCATCACGCACTGAATCAGGGCGATGTCGGCTGTCGCCGCGGGTGATAGCGGGTTCGTGACGACGTGCGAGAATAGGGTTATGATGGCGGTGAGCGGATAGTAGATGACCAACCAGTTGGGTGTGTAGCTTTCGATATCAATCTGTTGGGTCATCAGACACATCGATCGGGCGGACTCGAGCGAGTCGGTGGCCAGTTGATCCAGAGGATTGTGCGACGTTTGCTGCGAGCCCCTCCCTATGCTTGTTTTGCTGGAGCTGTGCAGCGCGTCCTGAAGGCGGCAGGCCTTCGAGAGCGACAGGACACAGTCGTGGTAAAAGTATTCAAGCATGATTTTCTGGTAGAAGAGAACCGTCGTTGAAGTCAGCTTGGTCTCGCGCAAGGACGTCCAGCTGCTGAACACGTCTTGTCCCGCGCGGGCAGTGGTGGTGCGCCACTGCTTGAGCTCGTCGTACAGCTCAGCCACAGTTCGAGATCTAGACTCAGCAGTCTGCATGAGCGAGGTAGTCGAATACAAGTTCTTGATGATGCGGGAGCAGATTCGCGAATATCGGGTCACGCTGAGGAAGAAGTCGAATCGATCTTCGGAGGCTTCTTCACCCTCACCTTCGGGTCCAAAGTGGCGGAAAAGGTGACGGGGAAAGGGGCATGCGATATCACTGTCATCGAGCAATGACGGCCGACCGGTCCGGAAAGCGATCGTCTTGTCAAGACAGTATAAACTCCAGAAGAGCCGGTTACGGTCCTCGACTTCAACGTCGGACAGATTTAAGGATTTGGGCGAGTATTTGTGCAACCCGAGTCCGGTAGCCAAGCGCACGGCGATTGCGCAGTATATGTATTCAGGCTGAGGGCCACCGACGCCCTGCGCGAAGACAGTCATCAGGGCAAAAGTCTGCACAGCCTGCAGAGAGGTCTTCTGATACATCAGGTCCGACTGTACCGAGACCGTGTTGTCGAAGTAGCTCCACGCTTCCTTCTCCGAGTCTTGGAAAGATTTGGGCGTGCCCAAGGAGAGGCACGCTCGACAGCCAAGGGCGAGAATCACATTGTACAAGGCGTACCACGTGTTGTCGCAGCTGGACGGGTCGTTCCAAAACTTCTCACAGCCTTCTCGAAAGCGCGATTCCCGGATGATCGGCCATAACCACTGCCTAGCAAAGTACACCTCGAAGTACTTTTTGGCGACGCTGATAGAGGGAAGATTAGATTGCAGACGACTAGGTCTGGTCCAAGGTCCGTCGTAGGAACCTCGTGTCGGCAATTTGAGTTTCGATAAAGTATTATTCACCATCTCTCGCAGCTTGTCAGGACGGACACTATCGTCTGCGTTCTGCGGGATCCATTGCAGATCGGTATCGGATAGGAGAGACATGCCGCAAGACGGTCCCGCATACTCCTGTCCATGCTCTCCGATCATAAGGCCAAAGCTCTCGTCGTGGAAATTGCTTGCAGTGCTCGAAGACCACAGAATTTTGTCCACCATGTCCATCTTGCCAACACCCAGATGCGAAGGGTTCTGGCGCTCAGCCGTGTCACTACCGGACGCGACATTTGGGACTCCGCGACCAGGAGTCGAGGGTTGGATGATCTCAGATGGGCCATCGATTGTTTCCGAAGGCACGATACTGAAATGCTCGTCCGCAACGGGCTGAGAGGGACCTCTCGGTGAGGAGGAATATCTAGGGTGGTTGGACACGTCGAAAGAAGTCCATCTGCTGCTTTCTCGTTCGTGGAGACTCTGGATCAAGCCCTCCATACGTAGAAGTCGTGCGTCGATATCTGGTTTACTCGCCTCAGTTCCTCAGACGTTCCTCGGCCACTACCAGCCTATGCCATGCTAACCGGAGACTCCTGGCAAAGGAAAGAAAAGTAGCAAAGTAGGCAACAAGAAGCTCACCATCTCTATCATTAGATCTTGTTTTCCGTTTGGCTCTTTGCCTATAAGTGCATTGTAGACGATGTTCCTGCGGCGGAGTCAGTCGTTAAATACTTAGTAACTATCTTGCATCGAGGAAGCTTTCTCACCATGCAGTATCTACATGTTGGCTTCGAGGAATCACCTGGAACCAAAGGTAGTAACAGTCAGTCATTCCAGTTGTGTTTTCGAGTAAAAAGGAGGTGCCCGAACATTTGACCTTCTTTACCTGGCACACTTCACAGGCCATCCCGAGCGTTTCGCGTCGACAAACTACTAGTAAACAGTTCAGATCTTCAAACCATGAAAACAACGGCAAACTGATAAGTGTTGAGCGCAGTTAGCTCGGAGGCCGCAGGGCGGGCCTGGGGAGCAATGAGAGGTCCTTCAATTGTTGGCAACAAGCATCCCTGGACGCGGGGTCCCCATGCCATCCAAAAGGGTGAGTGACCTCGGCCCAGTGACTCCGCTCTCGGAAGAGAAGATGGTGGGACCGTGCATGGACCCGGTGAATCCCTTTTAGTCTACTGGGGCCTATGGAGGTGCAAGAGGTCACCCACGGCTAGAGTCGGATCTTGTGAGAGCTTTGCCAACGAAACTTCGCCCAGGAATACTCGTACAATCCCGCGCTGTTATTGACTATTTTATTCACTATGTGGCAAAAGATTGTTCGAAGAACGCTTCAGTGTAATCTCCATTCTCGTCAAGCATCTTAGATGCATCTGCCCATTCCCTCCTGATGATTGCACCCCGGCCCTTACTACGCACCTTGAACACAGCGCTGCAAAAGTCAGCAGGAGTCGCGTCTGAAATCGGTCTTTAGGGTCACCAAGAGCATGAGAATGGAATTCCCAGTGCGAGGTAGGAGCACAAAAGGTGAGACTCACTCGTATTTAATTGGCATGACCAGGAACCCTGGTGTCAACGCATCAGGATCCAAGGGGGGCATGTTCCCGTTCTCGTCTCGGGGGCGTGACATCTCAAACGCCCAGAGAAATCGGGACATGGCAGTGAACATACTTCGTTCGGCAACGTGGATGCCTGGACACATGCGTCGGCCGGCTCCAAATGTTGTGAACGGTCTGTCAGACAGATCTGAGCCCTTTGGTTCCCCAACTGTGGGATATTTTCCAGGCAGATGCCGGATAGGATCAAATTGTCTAGGGTTGGTACGATCGTTATTGATGGTCCATGCCTGTCAGGTTGATAGAAGTCAGCGATAAGCTCCGACAGACACGCTACGCATTCGGACACGAACATTGTTCACGATGGCAGCTCCAGCGGGGATCCGATATCCCATGTAGAAATCTTCGTGTGTCGTTGCGTGAGGTACTCCACCTCCTATAGTTGTTGGCATCCCTAGAGTCGGTGAGCTTCCTATTGCCAAAGAAGGCGGTAACATGATCAAACGTACATCTTACTGATTCTCTCACTACAGCCATAGTGTATGGCATGTTTGGCGAATCGTCCCAGCAGGGCAGTCGATGACTCCCAACAACTCGGTCAATTTCTTCTTGAGCCGCCCTCTGGACTTCTGGAAATAATATCATGGCCTGAATAGCATTTTAGTTGCTCCATCATCCGGGTCTGAATATATCAATTACCTTGATAAAACCCATCAGGGTGCTGTATGTAGTGTCTCTGATGTCGAAGTCAGTTTTGAATATATCACTCGTGATCTCTATGAAGATAGAGCTTACGCAGCTGCAGTCCAAGCATGTCCAGCCGCAAAAGCTATTTCTTCTTCACTCAGAGCATCCGCCTTGTCAATCTTCTCAGATTCTGCTCCCAGGGTCAGGAGCATGTCGCGGCTAAAACCTAGAAGTATTCTCTTGTCAGAGATTTTTAAACTCCAAAAAGTCTGGGATAAACTGACTAGGATGCATCTTTCCTTCATCAATAAGGGCAATCGCTTGCTTGATGAGCCTCGTCCACAGTCCCCGTTCCATGTCTCTAAGCTCACTTGCTTCCTTCAGGAAACCACTCACCCAGGACGGCAGTCGCAGAAAAAGTGGCTTCAGTATAGGGTACCAGTCTGCGAGCTGACTTCTTTCCTGAAGGATAGAAAAGCGATCAAGCCACTAACAAGAATTTGAGTTGTCAACAACGATGTTCTCAAATTATATATACAAAGTAGATACCATATGTAAGTGCTTACTTCGAAGAGCGTCTTCACCGTTGGAGTATTCAAGAGGGGGGTTCTATGGCCATATGTCACCGTGGAACCGATGCTAGTGGTGTACCTCTTAACGTGATCCCAGAATTGGTGCGGACCGTCCATCATTTCGTTTAGGAGTTGAAGGCTTTCGAATTCCTAGGTTAAATATCAGTCAAAACCACCAGCTTCCCATTCATGGCATAAAACCAAAAGAAAAAAACAAAGAAGAAAAAGGCCTACTTGATAGGGAATGTATCTGTTTGCAGCAGTGACATTCAGTCGTAAATGATACATTTTTCGGAATCTCCTCCACAGGTCGTCATTTCTTCACATATTTTAGCCTTGTGTGACCTCCATTCATTTCGAGAACTTCACAACTAGACTTACGGTCTGAAAAGTAGATTCCAGTTGTTGCCAAACTCTGCGACAAAGTTGCCGGGTTTGGACGAATAATTCGCACTTCTCTTCTCGAACAGGTCCCGAATCGTCTCTTCGGTATTCAAGACGACCATAGTCTGAGTTCCGAGTTTGAGAGAGAATATAGGTCCATCTGGAGACGGCGTGAACATGGGCGGCGAATCGGATGACAGAGTCCCGACTTACATTCCTTTGCCAATTTATCGAACACTTGGTAAGGTCGAGCGGTCATCTGATGTAGATTCCCGATAATTGGCAAGGTAGGTGGTCCTGTTTCAAAGTCAGACCAAGGTGTTTGGCACCATGGGTTGAATTCGATGACCTGGTGGAAAATCCTTAGGGCGCCTCCCAATCCCCATGAGCCTTGACCCAGCGAGCAGCACGACAACTAGTACCACTGCTGCTATCTGCCAGCCATCCGAGGGACCTGCCATTCTGGAGAGGGTTGGAATCAGTTACTCGACGGCTAAAGCGGGAATGAAGAGCTTGCAGGTTTTCACCGCTTGCTTGGAGAACAAGAATTACATGCTTCACAGGAAGGACGTTCATACTATTGAGGCACTATAAAAAGCTCTCGATGATGTCCAATTCGGCATCCCAATCAGAAAGCGGGTATTCGTCGACCATCCCCCGAATTGTTTCTTCAGCTTGAACAGATGAGCGAGCTCTGCCCAGGTGGCACCCCGAGCTACGTCGGCAGCAAGTCAACGCTACCCCGGGGGATTTACGCTTCTTAAGGCTTTCTCCACACTTCGGTACTGTAAACTAGTCTATCCCCGTTCGTCGTTCGATGGCGCACGAGGTGCCAGGCACCCACCAGGCATTCTCGTAGATTTCGTAGGCTAGGTCCCACTCTTAGCTCTAACACATGAATTTTTACACTGCTTTTACCCTGGTCATACCCCAGTCTGGGGCTTTTATACTAGCGAAATTTACTCAAATCCCTGAGGCCTCGTAGTCGTACGAGTAGGTTGGAAAATTCCAGCTCTTAACCGAGCCCCCGCTGGGGCCTTCAATTGTTCTGATTGGGAAGTATTGAGGGAGCGAAGAAAAACGATTACGCCACGTTCAATGGTACTGGTGGACATTCGGGATCCCGAAATCCCGGGTCTTTTTTTTACCTTTGACCCGGGAATTGCAAATAGCCTGGAACAAAGACGCCAAAGCCACCGATGTTATTTCCTAACATCATTACTCATTCCATTGCTCAGCCCGTTGCTCAGTCCGTTGCCGTTGCCGATGGGCGCAAAATTCCGAGGGTTTCGCTCGGCCACAGCCTCCCAAGCTTCGGGAAAGCCAGCCCATCTCAGCCATCTTACAACCACTCGCTGGACAAAGGGATCAAGCTCCGCAGCATACTCGTAGCCGGTCGTGCCAGCATTTGGCATCTTGAAGTCTGGGCGGTCCATTGCTTCAACCGAGTCCATAACCATATGCGCAATTTTCAGGAAGTCGCCAGTTTTCAGTTTGATCCCTGGGGCTTCCTCAAACCCGGCGGTGGTAATTTCACCATTCTTGATGGCACGTATGAGTTTTGAAGTGTGGCCGTCGTCTTCATATGCTGCTGCTCGGGCGAATATCGACTCCCACCCACCTGGCTTTTCGGGCCTATAGTCATTGAGGTCTTGAGGGCGAAGTTTGGGTCCTTTAGCAGAGGCATACATGAGCAAGTGCAAACGGCCCATACACTCGACAATCCTAGCTTTGGCTTGCGTCGAAATCCACGGCATTTGGTTAAATACCGAGAAAAAGTACGATGTGTTGGCGCAGTGCATAAAGAAGAAATCGAACTTGACAGCCTTGTCGGCCCGCTGCGCAAGGGCAGTCATGTATACTGCGACAAGAGAGGCGTTAAGTTAGGGATACGGGAGACAAAGAATGCATCGGCAGAGCCAAAGGGGGTACATACATCCAGCATTGATCATCTCAGCGGTCTTCTGCTCCAGCTCTTCTGGCGCCACTTGCCACCGGGCGGCAACTCTGATCATTTCATCCGCGGCTCGTTTATATAGGCCATCCGTCACTTTATTGGGAGGATCAGGCCATTCAACCGAGTTCGCCAGTTTGGTATTTGCCCTAATTTCATCTAGGATCTCGACCAGTGTGCCTCCGGCGGGTTTGGATAGGTTTTTGGCTTCTGCCTCAGCGCCCCAGAGAAAAGGCCCGGGCCAGTCCTCGTGTATTGCTGCTTGTGCCAATGCCTCGGCGACGATCATAGGCTGGTTAAACTCGAGACCGTAGCCGAGATGTATGATAGGATGTAAAAACCCTTGATATGCGTGAATACAGGACCTTAGGAGAATGACGCCAGGGAAATTTTACCTGAAAACATCCTAGCCAGCATGTCATCCGCTCTTGCGTCTCCTCGAAAGACATATTCGTTCACAACCGCTTCGACTCCGCGCTTCGAGATCTCTTTCTTGAAGAATACCACATAATCTCGATAGTGTTCGCAGTTACCGAGATATTTTGCGAACTCTTTTTGATCGCTTAATGTTTCAATGGTTGCTGGATCGGCCGGATATGGAGGGATCTGATACTCCGTATTGTTCCTATATGCCTTCTCGAGTTGCGATGCTGACGCCCCGAGGGAATAAATGCAAAGCAGATGGTGGACGATATGATCTAGAAGAGTTTATTGGTTAGACGAAGTCCACAGCTTCCCACACTTTTGACTGATATCTGCACACAAGCCCCCGTATTTCAGGTTGAGGCCAGCCGTTGTAAGACTGCCAACCAGGGTGAAGTTGTGTGAGGACAATCTGGCAAAGACTTGACTTACTGTGAAGACCCGCGTTGTCAAAATAAATGTGATGCTGCTCATGATTTTGCATCAGCAGGGTTTCCGTAGTCTCTGCACTCTTAAGTGAAAGTTCGTTTTGAGTGTGAACAAAGCCAGAGTGGCAAGGAGAAAGTCGTAATCGATAAGATGTTGCCATGTTGATGGTGTATATGGGGGTTTATTATCAAAGAGATGCGTTCCAATTTTTGACAAGACATAGGCGTTACACCTCGAACCGGTCGTCAGGGATTGCTCGCTTTTTAGACCGATGCAAAGCCTTGCGACTGGCAGTAGCCTTTTAGGAATATGCCTGAGCCAGTGTCTCTTTTGCGTCTAGACCTAAACATTGATGGATCAGCGAACTACTGAATTCCCGATAGCACCGGACGGGGGTCTTGTCCCCGTAATGCCGATGACCACGATCTGCCTCGGACGCCCTCCACTAATACCCCGTTCTATTCCGGGAATATTCACAGACCCGTGCTCTTTTGGGAAGGTATGGATTTGAACGCGGGTATATAGGAGCTTTGATTCATGGTGATCAGGCCACTCCTTTACTCCCTCGACTCGAGCCCGAGACCAGACCTGAGCGTCCAGAACGAATCAATATCAAACTCCATTTTAAGGATACACAAAAGGTTTGTCGTGTATAACTATACCTTTCAAAGAAGATGGCGTCCAGAAAGGTCAGCTTTGAAGGTACGATTATTCAAAAGCTTCCAGTTTCGAAAGCTGATGGACTTACGACCATGGGTAAAGAATGGCAGGCATTGTCAGAAATCACCTATGAATGGGCAGATAGCTACGATGCAAAAGTAAGAGTTACGAAAAGCATTCCCCCTTACAGTCTCTATGTGCTAAGTTAGCGTCCTAGCAATGGGACAGATTGGAGGCCATTGTCGCGCCTCACATGACTGTAAGTGAGACATCCTCATATGAAAGCCGCACAATGCTGAGGGCATGTTGTTTCAGCTCGACTACACAGAACAATTCGGCACCAAGTTCGACAAGATTCCCAGAGCCGATTTCATGAAGATGACAGTCAGACCCGATAACCTGGGGGGCTTGTTAGACTGTATTCATATAGTGGGAGGTTCAAAGTTCGAGAAACACTCGGATGACAAGGCAGACGGGCATCATCAAATCTATGTCGTTTACAAGCGCTGGACCAATATGGAGAAGAAAGAAGTAGAAATGGAGACCGAGGGTCTTCTCATCATGATCCATCACTATACCAAAATTGATGGAGTGTGGAAATTATGCGGAACAACACCACATACACGCCTTGGAAACCTCAGGGCTGGCGACATTTTCCGACCATAGTCGATTTACGCAAAAAACTCATCGAAAGGCCTAGGGAGTAGCTCCTTGGAAGGAAGCATGAAATGGAGACATAGCCGACACACAGGGGTCATGGTCAGCAATTTTGCAAGCCAACAGAATCTCAAAAAGAAACTGGTCTATAACAGAATGAATTTCACCACCGCCTGCAAGTCTAACTGTGGCTTCCATTTATGACACTTCCATTCGTTGCACCACCATATGGATAGCGTTCCTCCAATTTGTAGTATTCGTCAAATCCGACACCACGGCAAACGTCTTGGAAACTGAGAATCTCTGGTGGTTTCCCAACTGTCAGAGACGACTTTAGATTCTCGAGTGCTTCGCAGATGCTTTTCAACTTTGCTGCCACCAAAGTGAGAGGGTAGCACACCGCAGAGTACCCCAAGGAAGCCAGGTCTTTTGCTGAGATGTTCTCGGTCTTGCCACCTTCGATGATGTTGGCGAGGCAAGGAAAGTTGATGTCACGGCGAAGACGTTGCATGGTTTCCTGATCGGGCATCGCCTCAACAAACACACAATCCACACCAATCTCGATGAATTTCTTAATACGAGCTAGAGCCTCGTCATAGCCATGAATGAGACTGTCCGTGCGTGCCAGGATCCAAATATCGAGGCCTTCATCGCGTGCATCCACGGCCGCTTGAATTCGAGCAAAGGCTTCGTCACGTGCGACTACAGCCTTGCCCTTCGTGTGTCCACATCCTAGTGAAGCAAAAAAAGTAAGTGAGGGCAATCAACGCCAAAGACACTAAAATTACTTACGCTTAGGCCATTTCTGATCTTCGATCATAATTCCTGCAGCACCCGCAAGGGCAAATCTGTCCAAGATAAACGGTTATGATACTGCCCTAGCCCGTTCAAGATGGCCCGCGGACGGTATACTCACCCTTGAACCGTCCGCCTCACGTTCATCGGACTTCCGTAACCAGTGTCGGCGTCTGCAATGATTGGCACTTTAACCTGCCTGACTGTCTCCTGGATGCGTGAAGCCATCTCCTGGAATGCTATGTATCCCGTATCAGGCAGGCCAAGAGACGACGACACCGGAAACCCAGAAAGAAACACGGCTGGAAAGCCTGCATTTTCGACAAGCTTGGAGCTCAAGGCATCGTAGCTACATGGAAGTGCTAATATTTTGGAATCATCGGCATGAGCTTGTAACATCAGTCCTCGAAGCGTTGCTGCTTGAATTGATGGAATTGAACCGCGTCCATTGGGATACGACTCATACCGTCGATAGCCATTTGATTGGCAGTTTAGTTTGGTAGGGACAGGAAACAGAGATGAGAGTTTATTATTGTCCACAGAAGTCTCAGCCATTGTGCCAGTGGCCATAATTTCCTTCTTGGTGTGCACGGCTCGCGTTCAGCACGGGGTTGATAAGCTCAATTTATATCTCGTTGTTGCCCACTATGTAGCGGGAGCGAGACTTCATACATCGTGGTTCCGATATCGCCTTGTACGTGAACTTGAAGATTCTCTATCAACGGCATCACTCGTCCACTCTTTCCGGGCTTACCTTGTTCTTGATCGGTAAGCTACTGACGGGATTAACGAGGTTTGACCGGAATCCGTCCACATCATCGTCGCCTCGAACGACGATAAGTGAAATACGCTAGCGGGCTATAGCGGGCTATAGCGGACTCGTAATGCCGGTTGGAATAATCTGGTTCTTTACTCCGAATCCGGGGGCTCGGGATGACTTTTCCAGGTCAATGACCATCTTGACCAGGTTGGTTTTTAAGGTCTAGATCTTGCTGGCAACAAATTGTCGACGACGAGGTAGAAAGAATCTTTTCGCACAAACAGCCTGACTGTGCTTTCACCTAGCCCAAAATTAATCTCAACACCATGGCGGCTCCAGGTAAAGCATGTTGCTCGTGAGTCTACCATGACCCTGATATAATCAAATAGCGTAAATCTGATACTGACTGTGCTAGAATCCCTCCTATCATCTCTCAGGGGTATAAACCGAAAGGAGAATATGTGACTTTGAATGGATTGAAGACATGTAAGACAGATCCCTCCGGTCCATAGAGTTGAACCAAGTTGCACGCATTAATCAAAGTTCTTCTCCTCCCAGATGTTGCTGGTCCAATGGATGCAAAACACGCCGTCTTGGTCATATACGGTAAGGCTTGGACCGTCGAGTCTCCTGAAATGGAAGTTTGCTAAGCAGCACCGCCACTAGATGTCTTCGGATTCTTCGACCAGACTATCCAAGGAGCTGATATCATTGGGAGCTCTGATGAGAAGCGAAAATATCGCGTCTTCATGCCAGATTTCTTCGAAGGCAATCCGGCTGATATTTCATGGTACCCTCCACTGACAGAGGAGCACCAGCGAAAACTCGGAAACTTCTTCCAAACCCAAGCCGTTCCACAGAAGACCCTGGAGAAAATTCCGGGAATAGTCTCAAAGGCGAATGAGACAGCAGCCTTCGGAAATTTTGAATCCTGGGCGATTCTGGGCCATTGTTGGGGAGGCAAGATCGCAGCTCTGGCCGTATCTGGCGACAGCAAACAGTTCAAGACAGCTGTACAGTGTCATCCGGCCATGTTGGATCCGAGCGATGCAAAGAATGTGACGGTTCCTATGGCACTTCTGGCTTCAAAAGACGAACCTGCCGAAGATGTCAAAGCATTCGAGGCCAATCTCACTGTACCCCACAAGGTCGAGACATTCCCCACTCAGATTCATGGATTCATGGCTGCACGATCAAATCTCGAAGATGACGAGGTGCGCAAGGAGTACGAGCGAGGCTATCTAATGGTGCTGGAGTTCTTGAACAAATACACCTAGATGGTCTGATGGAATAATATAACTCATCTAGACTTAATAGAGCTGGCTAGATTTGTGTTCCAACGCTTTCTGTCACCATTTTCGTACTCTCATTGTTTGAAATGATTGTAGTGATGTAGGGACGGTTGTTGTGGACACCTGTGGGGCAAGAAAATTTGAAGCCTTTCCTTTTTGGCAATTACATTAGCTGTATCAAGATATAGACCTAATATCTATACTCAATGCGAGGGTACTGCAAAGGGGGGACACCATTCACACTTTGCCGCCTCTCCAGGAAACTCGAACTTTGTTGGTGGTCGAACCCTGCCGTCGCCGCTTAGCTTTACAAATAGCTTCTCGCGTAGCGGTGTTGAAGGGGTGTAATATGGAATCTCGGGATCCCGGAATCCGGCATGTCAGCACACCCTGAAGGTCGGGATTTTACACCTTTCACCTCTGACCCTATCTCGTAGCCACCGGAAATCGCTTGGACCGGCAGCCAAGGAAAAAGCGTCGGGGAACAGGTTGGACCCAAGAGGTGACATGGTCCGACGCCGATTCTTGACTGTGTCGACCTCTCGCCAGCTGACTCTCTCTGGGGTTTCGTTTGCACATATTAAAGCCCTGGACACTTCAGGGCCCCCTCGAAAAGAAAAGGCCTACCCCCTTGTCCGGACTAACACGCAGCAAAGCTTTGAAAACCCGCCAACATGGTACGAGACAACCCAATCGAGTTCATCGTCATTGGCGCAGGTTATGCAGGCCTGACCTGTGCCATTGAATTGAGACGGAAAGGATGCGAGGTCCATGTAATCGAAAGAGAAGAGTCATTGTCTAAATTAGGTCGGTACTACCAACAGCCACATCTAGCAGGAACTGACAATATCCCAGGCGATGTGATCATGCTTACCGCGAACGCCACTGTTGTTCTGGAGAAATGGGGCCCGGTGATCGAGGATATTCTTGCCACATCCTCCAATCCTTCTCACATTACGATCAAGGATGACAAAGGTGTTACTCTTCTGGAACAGCCATGGAGGCAAGATCATAACGGCCATCAGAACGTATGGACCAACCGTGGTCGCACGCAGAAGATGATGTACGAAGAAGCAATCCGACGCGGAGTCAAGTTCACGTTTGGCGCAAAGATCACGAAGCACTGGGAGGACGGAAACAGAGCCGGGGTCTATGTCAACGACGAACTAATTACGGCAGATGCCGTTATCGGCGCAGACGGCGTCTACAGCAGGACCAGAGAGTATGTCACAGGAGATCCCGACAAGCCAAAGCGTTCCGGGTTTGCCGTTTACCGCTCCTGGTTCTCGCTAGATAACCTTCTCAATGACCCTTTGACCCATGAGCTCGCGAGCTCGGGCAAAGATCGAACAATGGTTTGGATAGGTCCAGACACCCACTGCATTTTGGTCATCAACTCTAAAGTGCGCTACATGTCAGCTTTCATCACCCACAAGGATACTTATACAGTGGAAGAGTCATGGAATTATCCCGGTACGACGAAGGATATGTTGGCAATAATTGAAGGCTGGGACCCTGTTCTGACTGCCGCGATTTCCAAAATCCCAGAGGAAGTCATTTGCGACTATAAATTACTCTGGAGAGATCCGGTAATGAAATGGGTGTCGGACCAGGGCAGAGTGGTGCTAGTTGGGGATGCTGCACATCCGCATCTTCCAACCTCAGGCTCAGGGGCAGCACAAGCCATCGAGGATGGGGCCACCCTGGCTGCTGTTGTTGAAAAGACGCGAAAAGTGGATTTACCGGCCGCATTGAAAGCCTTTGAAAGGCTTCGGTAAGCTTCAAGCCTTATACCATTCAAACACCTTTGGCGCAAACTAACTTTCCCACTCCAGCTTTGAGAGGACAAGCTTGACGCAACGCATGGGTTGGGAGCTGCGTCATCGATGGCATCAAACAGATTGGGAGCACGTCAAGACGAACCCTGATTTCCTTCGACTTCCGCAGCCGGATTGGCTCTATGGAGCAGACGCAGAGGCATACGGTGCCCAGAACTACGATGCAGTGATGGCGCAGCTACATGAAGGGAAGCCGTTTAAGAATACCAATCTACCCCCTGGGCATGTTCACCAAGACTGGAACATTGAGACGATGAGGGAACTGGATAAACAGGTTGGCCATGAACGCATGTATCTCGTTCGATAAAGTGCAGCTAGAAATAGAGGTCCCCCATACATATGCTACTAATAAAAGTAACATCACCGTTTCTCGGTTTATTACTTGGGTTTTGGGCAAGAAAGTCCCAGTTAGGGACGAGGCTCTACCTTGGTGTACGTCTTTATAGTCCCGCCTTGTTTCCATCCCACAGCCTATCGTCCGAACTCGAATCTGGGTTGAAAAGTAAGCTCTCCTGCCTCATGCCCATGTTCGACACTTTCGCTAGGCGATCTACGTAGCTTGAGAAGTCCGTTGTCGCTCGCTATAGAGCTGACATTACAGATTCCAGAATACCCAAGGAAAATATATGTATATAAATGGTAGGGAGACTTCGCCAATCGTCCGACCCCTGTTAGGACATCGATGAGTAAGTAGAAAGCATCGAGAGGCTGGCGTCGCTATTCTCAAACATTTACAAGAAATATTCAGGCTCTGATGTTTCACCATCTCATGGCCATCAATAGTCTACAGCATGGCGAGGAATATAATTTGTGAGTTATTGCTATTGATATTATCATGCCATTCTTGCAATTCCATGGATCCCTAGTTAAGGAGCTGGGCAGCAGAAGAAAAGCCCATGGAAGAATAGACCTATGGAATCCGAGCAGTCCACCACCATCGACTCGAAGGACGGCCCTAAGTCTAATGAGCACAGGGATTGCCGCAGGGGTTAAAGTGGGGTTAAAGTGAAGTCAAACGACATATTAGCTAAATATATAAAGGGAAGGAGAAATCGTTGTTTGGAATGAATAGTTTGCCAGATGTACTTTCGCCGCTAGGCTGTATCGGGCTAGCTAATGTGTAGTTTTCGGCGATCCGTGTTCGGGCTTTCGGGGGCTGAAAAATCCGATCGATGAATATCCTCCTTCGTCAGCGGCCGGGGTGCCGATTCACCTTTTCCCTCGTAGCATGCACGGTTCCCACGTGGGCTTCCACCGAAGCTACGGCTTGCGTACGCTGGGCGACCAAACAACCCCAGATGGGGACAAGGTTTGGACTATGGGGTTATGCGGACAAGAAATTCTGGTGGATGAACTATTCCCGGACTTCCACCTCCTGTCAAGTCCGGCCCACTTCTGCTGGGAAGCATAAAGCTTCGGCAGTAGCTTCTGAAGCCTACGTTTGTAAGACTCTGCTCACCTAGTGCAAGGAACCTCAGACAACATGGCCGAACGAGCATCGAACGAGGTGGCTGAGAAGTCAGTCCATGATCCCACCGCGGAGGTCCTAGAGGTCGAAAGGGCAGCGGAATCTGAGCAGGAAAAATTCCACTTATCTCAATTGAACAAGGTCGTGTGGCCTGTGTCGCTGGTGAGTTCAGCCTCGTCACTACAGGCATCTACCCGCTAACACAGGATGAAGGGCCTCCTGTTTGCGTGGACCGCTCAACAAGAAATTCCCACTGTTATCAACCCCATTCTTGGTCCCCTAAATGCCAGCCTCGGACCATCAGAGACATATACTTGGATTTCATCCGCCTACAACATGGCTATAGCCATTTCGTGGTGCTTTGTTGGTACGGAAAAATAGAAATCTTTCCCCTAGGGAACTGAAAAGCGCAAAAAGTGACGTGGGAGCAGGTCCGTTATCTGATGCTCTCGGTCGACGATGGTTCTTCCTCTGTGGAGGTGTTCTGGGCATTATAGGGGGAATTGTTGCCGGTACAGCAAAGAGTGTTAATACTGTCATTATCGGCATGACCTTCTTGGGTGTAGCCGCGGCAAGTCAACAGGTCTCTGCTGCTGCAGCAGCAGAAATCTTCCCAATGAAGTGGAGAGGTTATGTCCAAGGTATAGATCGCGCGCCCCTGTTGGATTACTCACTTTTGACCTTCAGTAGCGGCGATTGAGGCGCTGCCGTTTGCATTTAACACTTTTGGGTCTCTCATCGGATACTCCATGGTAAAAAGTGCCACGTGGCGCTGGGGGTTTTACATCAACATCATCATCGCCGCCATCTCGACACTGCTTTTGTTCTTTTTCTACCATCCGGTATGTTTCTACCGTCTCCCCTGCGCTTCTACGGGTGCTGATGAAAGATAGCCGGTGCCTCAGAAGGAGCTCTCCCGCTTTCAGATTCTCAAGACTATCGACTTCGTCGGCTGCGGTCTTTTCATGGTGAGCTGAATTCTGAATTTCGTCAGAATGACCATTGCTAATAACTATCCCCAGGCTGGGCTTGGAGCTTTTCTACTCGGCCTGACTTGGGCTGCTGGATCATACCCTTGGAAATCAGCACCGGTGCTGGTCCCAATGCTTCTGGGAGTCTTACTTCTAGTTGTATTTGGCCTCTGGGGCAAGTTGACCATTGCGATGCTCCGTTTTAAGCCTCGCACTTTACTGACTGTCTCGGATAGAAGCCTATGGCTCGTCAAATCCTCTTTTTCCAGGACGGATATTCAAAAGATCTACAGGGTGCGTTTACTCAATTTAAGAAACTCGGCCTAGCTGACGCGATCTATTATCACAGGATGATCAGCCTGACCATCGTTGTCTTCATCGGCTCCATCCCGCTCTATGCCATGCTGAGCGGCTGGGCACAGGAAGTGACAATCCTGTTTACACAAGACCCTCTTAAAATTGGTATTTACGGAATCCCTCAGGGAGTAGGGCTGGAGTTTGGCGCCGTCTTTGCTGGACTTCTGGTGAAGATCATCGGGCATACGCACCTCCAACTAACGGCATCAGCCTTCTTTACAACGCTGTTTGTCGCTCTCATGGCGGTCTTGACACCTAAGAGTATCAATCCCGCGTTTGCCTTCCTGCTGTTGGGCTGTATGGCCATGAACTATCTCCAGGTTACTGCAATGATCATGGCACAACTTGGAGTTGAGCATCGTGATCTGGCCAAAGCAACTGGTCTCCTGAGCATTGCCCGAAACGCTGGTGGCGCTATTGCAGGTAAGTTCTTGTTCCGCGGTCCTGCTGTCAATCCTGTCATAATAATTCTTTTTCGATAGTTGCCATGTTTTACTCGATCTTGCGGTCTCGTGTCAGCGCCAATCTGCCTCCAAGAGTGACAGATGCAGTTCTGGCCTTGGGTCTTCCAGAGTCCTCACTTCCCGGGGTATTACAAGGCGTGGCTTCTTTCAATCAGACTATGATCAACGAAGCTCCTGGAGCGACACCAGCCATTGCAGAAGCCGCCGTCTATGCCGGCAAATTGGCATATGCCGCTTCCTTCCGGTAAGGGCTGATCATTTCACATCCCGCAATTCATCGTGTGTCACTGACAACAAGTTATCCAGAGTGATCTACTATGTCGGTCTTGGCTTGGGTGTGGTCTCGATCGTCGCAGCCTACTTCACTAATGATGTGATATCTCGCATGACCGACACTCTTCAGGTCGACCTGAACGAGAAAGATCATGCACACCTCTTCAAACCTACTCAAGTCGAAGGGGTCGTTCGTGATGAGCCATAATCACCACCTGTTTCTACCGAGATCTGTGGTAGCTCTCCACTGCTGGCCAAGAACGATATGAAGGATCAAGTTGCATTCTTATGTATCGTAAAACGTTGCAGTGTCTATCTAGATATGCGAATATATCTTCTTTCCGTCTCTCGAGTGCGTTCTCCAAGCATGCTACTGTACTGAATGTGGTGACTCAATCGAACTTGTAGTTGTGAATTTTGTCCAAGTGATAAAATTCGCGTCCCCGTATCTCGCCACTGGTCCATTGCGAGACGCCAAACGACCCTACCCGATCATCCACATATACTATCCAGCGGCGTTAGTTATTGAGGTATCCAGCCTAAACGGCCTTTACTGTTTGTCCAGTTGTTTACGCCCTTGGCACACTTGCTGATCTTTTTTGGTGTGTGGGGGATTGGATTTTCGCTCGCCAGTGTACCGTCTGATTTTGGGAGATATGCTTGTGGCTGGTTCCAGTTGACTGGATGATGGGAAACCTCTACAAAGTGTCAGGCAAACGAGGCCGAAATGGAAGTTGGGGTTAATGGGGCTGGTGCCATTCTGGCCTCTCGGGGAACCAAGTGCAGCTTTATGTCCGGTTTTCCGTGGTTCGGGTTCCCAGACAATAATAACCCCGAATAGTATTCAAAGTAGACCATGGACTAAGTTTCTCCAGCTTTTTGTTTCTAGGATCGGTCGAATAGGTCAGGAAACCCCGGGCATAGTTCCCCATGTTGTCCCACAAGGCCGGAAGGGAGTTGAACTTTTTACTTTAGGGAGTGCTCGCGGGTGATGGATGATACCTGCTCTACGGTTACGAGCTTAAGGGGTTTTTTTTTTTCGAAAATCCGGAATAAGCATTGCTTGTGAACAACATCCAGGACGGGCCCGACGGAGATGAGAGGTCTTGAACAAAGAATAATTTTGTTATATTATTCTACCAAACTCTTTTCGTAGGCACGGGAGAAAGAAAAAACAAAATGACCGCTACCAGATGCACCAAGTTCAAACTGAACACAGGGGCTGAGATCCCTGCCCTAGGCTTTGGAACGTGTAGGTTTTGCTCATGCCCTACCAAACGCGTAACCAAATGTACGCAGGAAATCATAAACTGATTGGACGTTTGTCCAGGGCAGGACGAAGGGGCTCAGTATGAGGCATGCTTAAAGGCACTTCAGGTTGGCTACCGACACATCGATACAGCTAGAGTGTCCGTCCATCCAGGGTCAACCCACAAGTTATGATGCTCGGTTAATGTTAACTGATAGTCAGATATGGCACCGAAGCTGCGGTCGGCAGAGCCATTCGCGACAGTGGCATTCCACGGAAGGAGATATTCGTGACAACCAAACTTTGGAACACTGATCATCACCCAGACGATGTCGAAGTTTCGCTAGACGCCTCGTTGAAGGATCTGGGAGTTGATTATGTCGACCTCTATTTGCTTCATTGGCCCGTTGCCTTCCAGCGGGGTGGCCAATCGCCATTTCCGGTAGACGACAAGGGCAAGATCATTCACGAGAATATTGATTATGTGGATGTAGGTGTTCTTGAGAGCCTGCCGGAACCTGCGAAACTCGACGTTTGAATGCTGACCTAGTTTCGTGACCTCAGACATACAAGGCATTGGAGAAATTGTTTGTCACCGGGAAGACCAAAGCCATTGGAATATCCAATTTTTCCAGAGCAGAACTCGACCGCCTCCTTGAAAAGACTGACGTTGTTCCCGCCGTTCATCAGATGGAACTCCATCCGTGGCTTCAACAAACTTCGTTCCACGAATTCAACACCAGCAAAGGCATCAACGTAACTCAGTACTCGTCCTTGGGCAACCAAAACGAGATCTACAGTCTAGGAATGACCACCCCTACTCCAAGACTCATCGAGGATCCCACCCTTGTGGAGGTTGGTAAGAAATACGGCAAGACAGCTGCCCAGGTCGCACTGGCATGGGGTATCGCCCATGGGCGTAGCGTGCTAGTAAAGTCCAAGACACCATTACGTATTGAAGAAAATCTACAAGGCGACTTCGCGCTAGACGCCGAGGACGTGGCGAAGTTGGACAAGATTGACAAGAAGTTGCGATTTGGAGACCCATCGAACGTTTTTGGCTGCAACTTGTTTTCTGATCTGGACGGCAAGAACAAAAACTAAGTGCTTTCGTGGGACGAACGTCTTATAAACAGTGGTATGATGATATGTCGTTCTAGAAAGCAAAAAGGATTAAATCATTCCGACAGGACCTATGTACTGTGACCTTGCTTTCCCTAGTCAATCGCTGGGTGAGCTGGTCCTTCTACTTTAATCTTGAGCTATCATGGAAGATTGTTAGGAGAAATCAATGCTCCCGGCTGCTACTGTTTCTAGTAGGATAGGACTCGGCTACTGTATGTTTAAAGATGTTAATGTCGTGGATGAATGTAGTCATCACTCTACTCTAGTCTTAGATCTTATAGTTATAAACAGCTCACATAGCAGATGGACGCTGTCAACTGTGCTCCGACGGCTAAAGAGCCATATTGCCGACTCGGAACACCTTGCCGTGGGAACTTGGCACGATGTGAAAACGCCGTCCTACGCCCCACTGCTTTCACGGAGCAGAGCGCGGGATAATACGCACCACAGCCTTCGACAGGCTTCACACCCTCGCTATGCACGGCCAGCGCGGCTCTCACCCGTGTTGGTGGAGCACTGTCTTCGGATGGTCCTCCCCTGTTCCTCCCTACGATATACAAGCCTCGCAAATCTCGATCCGGAAACCGATTCCGTGTTCGGTTGTGGACGGAGAAACCTTCGCGAGAGGTCCGTGATGGGATACACTGCTCACTCCCACGGATTGTATATGAAGGTCAGGTTGTATCCTGGCACACACTGCCAGGCTAAGAACTCTTCGCGAAGCCCGTCGAGTGTGTCACCAAAAAGTAGCTGAACCACCTCGCCGCCATGCGCAACAAACGAGCCAGTGGCCCATCTCCAGACGCTGACAAGTTTCAGAACGAAGCAGTGATCTTGGAGGATGTACCGTCTGATGGCGCCCCGCGCAAAGACGTGGATGTTGCGGCCCAATTCCTGGCCACGTTGGACACCTCTGTCGCCCAAGAGCCCGTCTCGCCTCAAGAGGAACGACGGCTGCTTTGGAAGATTGATCTGACGATTTTACCGCTGATCCTAGTCACCGTTGTCCTTGCGGCCATTGACAAAGTGATCATCTCCAATGCGGCGATCTACGGCATGTCGGAAGATACCAATTTGGTGGGAAATCAGTTCTCCTGGGTCGGCTCGCTCTTCTACTTTGGCTACCTGGTGGCCGAGTACCCTGCAGCCGTCCTCATCCAGCGCCTCCCCCTCGCAAGGTTCTTCGCCATCACCATCATGGGGTGGGCGGTCATGATGTTGTGCACTGCTGCCACCAACAATTTCGGTTCCTTAGCCGCCGTCCGATTTCTCATGGGTATGATGGAGGCCTTTGTCTTCCCCGTGTCAAGCATCATGACGGTCATGTGGTGGCGAAAGAGGGAGCAGCCAATTCGCGTGGCTTTCTGGTTCAATTCGGTATGTCTCGCGTCCCCGTCCTCCCAGCCTCTACAACTGGTCGCGGGCTGACAAACCTCGGCAGCTTTCCACCGTCTTCTCCGGGATTGTGAGTTACGGCATCGGCCATACGAACACGGCTCTGCATCCCTGGCGCCTGTTGTTCCTCGTCTTGGGCGGGTTTTCCATCCTTTGGGCCATCGTCATCTTCATTTTTCTGCCCAGCTCACCCGTCGATTGTTGGTATCTCAGCGAGCGGGAGAAGTATGTGTGCCTCTACCGCGTGAGGGAGAACAACACCGGAGTGGAGGATAAGAAGGTGAAATGGTACCAGGTCCGTGAATGCTTGACGGATCCCAAGACCTGGCTACTGGCCATATTTGCCATTGCGCAGAACATCCCGAACTCGGGCATTGTTACTTTTGCGGCGATTATCGTGCGGGGGATGGGCTATTCGCCCATCAAGACGGTGGTCATCGGGATTCCCACAGGCATCATTGCCACAGTCTGGCAGATTCTTCTGTCAATCATTCAGTCCTATCTGCCCAACACCCGATGCGCTTTTATTGCCGGGGGAGATATGGTCACTCTGGCATCCGCCATCATGTTATGGAAGTTCGACCGTGACAACCGGAGTGGACTCCTAGCTGCTTACTACTTATTCTACACGTATTGGGCGCCGTACGTGCTGGCAACCTCCCTGCCCATGGCAAATACGTCCGGTCACTCCAAGAAACTCGCCATGAATGCTGTCTTCTTTATCTCCTATTGTGTGGGGTGCATCTTGGGACCACAGACCTTCCGCTCGAACGATGCGCCCACATATTCTCGTGGATTTGAAGGCCAGATGGCGTGCTTTGTCGTGGCAATTGCCGCCATCTCCGCGTATGGGTTCCTGTGCTATTTGGAAAACAAGAAGAGGGACCGTCAAGAGCCAGGTACGGCGGTCTTGGACTCAAATTTGACCCAAACCTCGTTTTCTGATCTCACAGACTTCGAGAAGAAGGAATTCCGGTATACCTATTGAGATCCTCGGACCGCAGATCTCTGGTTGCGTCGAAATGAACGGCATGGGGAAAATCCTTCCAGGCGGCCACAATGATATTTGTGGTTCAAGGCCACGTCTCTGGACGATGACAAGCCCTGTTTTACTGAGTCCTCATCCGGCTTTCAGACAAAATCGTTGTAGAAACCATATCTATGCCTCAAGGCTCTACATGATGGTCAAATGCTCCAGCAACCACTTTTTGGCCGCTGCAATTGATGCTTCCTTTGAGATCGTATAAAGCGAGAAATTATCCCCCTTGATGTCCACGAGGGACTTCGGCTCTTTGGCTGTTTGATAAGCTTCACGTTGCCCCGGGAGGAAGTCCTGGTCCGTGAAGATGAAGCGCAGGGGAATCGCCGCATTCAGTTCCACCAGAGGCGTCACGTCCACCAGGACCATCGACTGATAACTCTGAACAGTGAGTCGACATCTATAGTTGCGGAGCTCGGCTTGACTCGTCCCTTTGATATACGCGGCTCTCACGTCGTCGCTAGATTCTTTCACAAAAGTCATATAGCGAGGCTCCTTTCCCAGAGCGCGATTTTTCCGAGCTTCCGCCAGTTCCTGGTGGTATCAGTCGAGGTCGTGGCCATAGCCTCCTATCCGGGCTGCCATGATAGGAGTCCACTTGATGGGTGGCGTTTGTGACACTACAGCCTTGACTCGCGGGTCGAAAGCTGCGACGACGAGCATGTCTCTCCCTCCGAGAGACTTGTTCCGCAGGCACCGATCCGTTCAGCATCAATCTCATGGAGGGTGGTGGCATAGCTGATCGCATTCTACCAGTCTTCGACCCGGTCAAGATGAGCCAACTCCTCCCGTGGCTCACGTTCACTGTCACTAAAGTTTCGATACTCGAAATAGAGCTAGGGATCCCGACTTCCACTAGAGTATCGACTACTTCTGGTATTGTGAACTCGTTGAGCCCACCAAGCCCATAACCGGGGATGACTATGGGACTAACACTATGGAAAGCTTCTGTGTTACACCTCCTGTAGCTACCATCTATCAGTTGGCTAGCAACCTACATTCTTATATCCACCGGTGGCCTCTTTACGAGCCCTAAAAGGCGGGGCCGGGGCCGGGGCCGTGGGTCGTGGCCGGGGTCGGGGAAATTTAGCCGATTTGACTCATGACTCGCACATATTCGGAAATATTTTACTTCTCTTATGGAAAGGACTTCCGGCATGGTAGGCCAAGCCCGAGATCAAAGTTCGGAGCGATCGTTATTACCCTGTCGCTGGAGACACGTGTATTCATGAGACCATTACCAAACTAATGCCTATTGCAATCCTTGTGGACTGTAAGTCAAACTGGAGGATAGGTTCTGAGTACCTATTTTGACGGACCTCGGTCGCGCTAAGCTATTCATCCCTTTTCGCTAGCGAAGCCTGATAAATGTACTACGCCGTGGCGCTTGATAGGTATACTAACTAACCTGGCTACTCCTGGAGAAAATCACATTAGCCTATTGCTCTCGGGCTCGGTGCCATTTCTTCGGGTCGTTACTGTTCTCGGGCTTGGTACCTCGTACTGTTTCTTGGGCTCGGTGTCGGAGCCTACTTCTCCATTTTCAGGACTCAATCTCAATTAGTATATTAGAGCTCGCTCGGAAATACGCAAACCGTCATTTTATCCATAGCTTCATACCGTTCCCTGCTCTCCCTTGTCCTTGTGCGCACGATGGTGAGCAAAAACGTAACACTTTTCTCAAATAGCTTGTTCTCAGCAGGGAACTTTCGTCCATGGCACTTCGCAGTGGCGCTGCTGATTCCATTACTTGTATTGGCAATGCTGATCGGAAGGAGGCCTGCGAAGTATCCCCCAGGTCCACCTACCGTTCCACTCCTGGGAAATTTACTCCAGGTATCTAGCTCCTAACATAACTATTCGATGGATAATACTGAGCTATTTGGTGGATCCCAGATCCCTGATCGAGATGTGCACAAACAGTACCAGGCATGGGCAGAGAAATACGGGCCGGTGTTCAGCTTGATGCTAGGACCGCAGCCTATGGTTGTTCTTTCTGGTGATGTCGCCGTCAAAGAAGTCTTGGACAGACGCGCCGCAGTGACTAACGAAAGAGGCGATCACTATGTTGGTCACCAAATCTTAGGTGGTGGTGAACATATGCTTCTGATGGTGAGTGACGTACATTTCAGAAAGGCGCCGTCCGCATCAAGGGCTAATAGACTTGGTGTCAGCCTAATGGACCAAAGTGGCGTCTGCAGAGGAAGTTGATGCAGAAGATGCTGAATGTCTCCGTCGCTCGGAGTTATTTACCGTAAGTCTTCAAGTAGCATGTTTTGTCCTCTCCTCTAGACAATATGGTTATTCACAATAGATTTCAGATATACAATGCTTGAGAATAAGCAGATGGTGTTTGACTTGCTCATGAATCCGGATGATTTCATCTATGTCCTCAAACGGTGAGTGTATGGACGGTTAACTCAGTGGCCGAAGAAGCTTGCTTCGGTTTCAGATGGCTAATTTTGATTCAGGTACTCCCACTCGGTGTTCAAAACTATTATATATGGGTATGGATGACACCCTTTGGCCCGTACTACTTTCTCACATGCTGAGCCTAGCCGCCGGTGCCCTTCGCACGACGATTCTACAATGAGACAGTTTATATCAAAGTATGAAGTCTTGCTCTGCGCGATAGTCAGGGGGTGGGCTGACCATTATTCAAGTGTCGAAGAGATGACAACAATCATGCAATCAAGCACCTCGGCGTTGGCTGACCTCTTCCCGACGCTACGACGGCTGCCAAGTTGGATGCTGCCAACAATGGCCCGGGCAAGTACATGGCACCGTAATACGACCGATTTCTACCTTGGACTGTGGAACGAGACGAAATCAGAGCTTCAAGAAGGACGAGCTAAGCCCTGCTTTGCTGTGGACCTATTGCTCGAACAGGAGAAGGAAGGATTTTCTGACAAGTTTGGCGCGTTCCTCTGTGGGGCAGCCTTGGAAGCTGGGACTGATACTACTGCAAATGAGCTGATTGGCTTTGTGCAGGCCATGGTCCTTTTCCCAGAAGTGCAGAAGAAGGCCCAGGCCGAACTTGACAGGGTCATTGGCGATCGGATACCGACATTTGAAGATTACGACCATCTCCCGTACACTCACAGCTGTGTCAAGGAAACCCTTCGTTGGATGCCGACTGCAGTCATGGGAGCGGCACCACATACAGCGAAAGAAGATATTCAGTATCAGGGCTACACTATACCCAAAGGTGCCCTGCTGATAAATAATGTGTACACGATCCACAGAGATCCCAACCGCCACACAAACCCGGACAGCTTTGTCCCAGAACGCTATTTGAACGACAGCAAGAGCGCTGCAGAGTCAGCTCAGAGTGCAGACGTCAGCGAAAGAGACCACTTCACCTTCGGCGTTGGTCGACGCCTCTGTGCCGGTATACACGTCGCAGAGCAGTCTCTTTTCCTCGGTATAGCCAGGATTCTTTGGGCATTCAACATCACACCGAAGCACGACCCAATCACAAAGCAGCCCCTGCTTCCACAGTCAGACAGATATACGCCAGCTGTGGTCTGCATGCCGGAGCCTTTCCAAGCTACAGTTGAGCCGCGTTCTCAATGGCGAGCTGACAAAGTAGTATCAGAATGGACTGAAGCGGAAAACCTCCTGGACGAGAATTCGCAATGGAAAGTGGTTGGCGAAGGGCTGAGATTCACCAAAGTCTAGGTTTGAAAAGATCTCGGCTTAGAAGGCTTGCAGCCGATCGGCGATTGCAACTGTCGATCGAATGCTATAATGCAAGTGTTCCCAGGCTTAGCTTGGTTTTGATAAGTCGCAAGATAGGTGAGATTTGCAAAGCCCGCACGGACCCCCGAGTGGCCAGCCTGACTCGTGGACTTTCAGCGTGACTCTGATAAATTTAACTGGATTCAGGACAGGGTGAAGTAGGCCTGGCATCCAAGCTCGCTCTCTTTGATTTTGGCCCTTTCCTCCTGCTCGCAACTCTCCGCATTTTCTCCACTTGGCTATCCTCAATCCAGTTAGAAAGTCCCAATTCTGATTGGGACAATTCTTTCTGTTATTAGCTTTGACCATTACTGAAAATTCATTACTGTCACTAAATTGGAGAGAGACATCAAGCCCGGAGTAGACCATGAGGACATGACAGAGACTTTACGCTTAAATTTCTTACCATCTTTTTATTATGCTCTTCCACGCTATGGGTCAAAGGAGTGTTACGAAAGAAACGGGTTCTAAAGAATCTGGGAAATGACTCTTGTTGATTTAGTCCAAAGGCAAGCACAGGTCGAGAGTGATTTCGCAATACGGTGACTGGAGACAGACAAAGAGGATCGTGTCTTTGACGAGCACACTTACAAGCACAATTATCATATGAGTGGGTTCTCAGATTGTACCAGACCGACTACCAAATCAACATTCTAGCCTACGCAACTGGATTCTATGTTCAATGCCTACCGCGTTTTGGGATCGGTGGACGAGTGACCCAGGACGGGAAAGGAATCTAACATCTACTCTTCAATCGCTACCCCGAGATATCCTATACTTTGTCGTCAATGACCCTTGGGGAAATTAGGGCCAAGGCGGCGCGTTGCCTTCCCATGAAGTATAGGTCGAGAACATCCTGCAATGCACCAGGAAAGTGCAATAAAATGGCATCCAACAATGAGCCCTGAACGAGAAGTGACCGCACAGTTGAACTTGTGTATGGATGCTTGGTATAACAGGCATTCCTGACATTTGCCAATTCTGTCACATAGATAACATGCCGGGCGGGAGAGTATGCATTTGGCCGGGAAGCTTGTCCCGTCAACTCAAGTACATGTAGAAGCCAAGCCATGAGCATTGTGAACTCACATTCATGTACTCGCTCGCTCAGTGAAGATAAGCGGAAGGGACCCCTTCAGTAGAGAAAGGTTTGAACGTACTGCTCTCTGGAAAGCTTCCTCGTCATGTGAGCCATCCAAGGTAACATCGAACCTTTTGACCAGCTCGGCTACGAAGAACCGCATTTCCAGGAGCGCAAGTCCCTTTCCCACGCATCCGTACTGGCCAATACTGAAGGGAATGAATGCACGGGAGTCATGGTGAAAATTTGTAGGCCTCTTTTCGTCGATCCACCTCTCAGGCATGAATTCTGTAGGCTTGGAGAAATATCTTTCGTCTCGGTGTATAGACCAGCCATGGACGCTCAACTGGATGCCAGAACTACCGTTAATTCTCTTCAATATAGCGGCTTTTGGACCATGTTCTTACCTGTGTACCCTCTGGAAGATATTCGCCCAAAATGAAACAGCCACCCTTGGGCGTAGTCCTTTGCATACCGTTAGGACCAGGAGGGTATAGCCGGAGTGACTCGTTGATGACACCATTCAGATATTTTGCTTGTGCTATCGAGTCTTTCAGCGAATGTTGAACGTATCGTCATGCTCACAGGCTATGAACATACCCCATAATGCGCCCGTTTGAGTTGTTATGCCATCCCAGAGCTCATCAACCTCGTGTTGGAGCTGGCGTAACACATTGGGATTCTTGGCAAGGAAGTAGAATAAAAACCTAGCTGAGTGTTAATCGGGCCAGAGTGTCGATGGGCACTCACATGACCTACGTGAGACAGACAGACGTAGTATCAGAGCCTCCCACAATGACAGCACCGGCATCAGCTTCGAGCTCGGGGTCTGTTAGCTTCCTGATATTAGGTTAGCCATGTCATGGTAGTATAGATCGTTATACCCACTTTGCACCCTCGATACCACCTCCCAGCAGGTATGAAAAGACATCATCCCGGTCAGACCCTTCAGCGCGCCTCTTCTGGAACCTTTCTGCACTGATTTGAGCAAACGTTTTGCTGTCTCTTTTGGTTTGAGCGTCAACCGGTACCCAGGGCACTTTTTCGCTCCTGGTTAGATTCTCTGATACTAGCTTAATGATAGGCAGACTCACAGATCGGCTTGATCCACGGGACATGAGCAAATATCGAGAGTAATCGAAGGCCTTGGTGCATGAAGACCATATATGGGTGAGGTTTCGCTAAAATTCGAACGTCAGGTCTATTGAACTCTGGTCAAGGTAGAGAACGTTCACCCTCAATCAGCATATGAAAGTCTTCGCCAAAGCCGAGATCGCCCATAACATCGAAAGCGAAAAAGTCACACCAGTCGCTAAAATTGAGCACCGCTTTCCACCGCGTTGTTAGTATAGGCAAAACCATAGGGTACATGGATCAAAGAAATACCACCTGTTCGAGCTCGAAGTTGCTTTGACAAGCTGTTGACATGTTGCAGGATCCTAGGCTCATATCCGACCAGAGCCTTTGGGCTGAATCCCCTATCCCAAATTCTCCGCCGGAACTTGTGTTCTGCGAGGTCTCTCTCGCTGGCCATACTCTTGGCTTTGATATCCGGGATGCCGTCGTACCACGGACCTTTGGCTATTTTGGAGGAGAGCGCCCCATGAATCTCCGTGATAGATTCGACACTGCAGTAAGAAAGTTCGTTCGGGGCGACTCGTACCACATCGCCGTACTTGGTAACGTCAGCCCGTGAAGTAGCAGGGTAAAATAAAGGACCAGAGAGACGACTCGTACCTGCCTGTGCAGGCTTTCAAGCCAGAGGTGAGAATTGCCAGTGAGTGCTTCTCTCACCGCTACTGCTTTGGACAAGCGAGCCCAGAGTGGTCCTTGAAACCTCTTCAGAGGATTCAACAACAGTCGATAGAACGTTAAAGCAGCTCTAAGCAACGTCAGAAGACAACATCATTCTTGTCCAGGACACGGAACCAAACTCACAACGTGCTTGTCATGAGAGTAGTGTTGTAGACCAGAATTGCCTGAACAGCACCATAAGCCCCTCCATCTCTACCAAATCTGACAAGCGCGCCTGCTAGCACAATTTGGCAGAGTACCAGTAGTGCAAGGAATCCTCTGTAACACAGTCAAAAGAGCTCTTATGATGGACCAAGAGAACTTACGGCACAGATGGTTCACGATAGTGACATCGGAGGTACAACATGAGGCCGACCGCTCCTCCAAGGTAGATGTATGTAGACTGGACATCTGCAGGACCTTGATGAATCAGGAACTGGTTGCCCAAGCCTGCAAACCGAGCAAAATTGAAAATTTTAGAGTCCATACTCCGACTCATGCACGTCTGCGTGCTGTGGCCTTTAGTGCAGACACCTCTCCAGATATTAAAGGCGGACTCATTCACCAGTGATGCTCGCTTTTGACGCTCTGACCTGGGCCATCGCCATTAGTCAAAAATTATTATGGCATCAACGATGACGGCCACAGTTACGCTACGATTCTTTAGTCAAGATTACACCTGCATATTTTAGTCTCCCAAGACGAGACGCAACTGGCTTCAGCGCCAATCAGCGCTGATACACATCATTGATGCTGTATTAGGAATCTCATAAAGGATTAACGTTAATTGAATGATGAGGCCTGCGTTCTGAATCTAGTCGTCGGTCCTTTGCGACGATGAATCGGATTCAGTATCAAAGGAATTGATTACAGGTATCACTATTTGTGAAAGCAAATGAGTCACCTTTTCACAACACCTTGAACTACCGAACACGAGCCGCAGCAGTAATAGACCCCTCGGTCTTATGTTATTCTGCTATCCTACCGATGTCAGAAGATCACCTCTGGGAGAACACACTCAACGTGAAACCCTACCACAGTGGATGGTAACTTAAAAGTCACACATTTGGAATGGCGAATCGGTCAAGTCTGGGCTATACAACAGAGGCTAGCAGGAACGCTCATAGTTCGCAACAGCGAAGAACGTGTTGAGGCTTTACACTGGAGACTAATGAACGCACTGTCAATTGACATTGACACAAGAGCATGTAATTTTTGTCGAGCTCTGGAAACTGCTCACTTCAAGATTGTCTTGGTCTCTTTGTTGTATCCTCAGCGCCGAAGCTTTTCTATCGCACAGTCGAAAGCCCACGTTGCAATACTATTATATCTCTGCATCATCGGTGTCGTCATGGTTGGGGGGAGGGGCCAACTTGGTCTGTCTGGCCGGCGTAGAGGTGTGCCTCTTGCGATTAGGGTGGTTTGTGCGTCATGTAGTTCTGGGTATTTCTGGTAGAACGTGGGATCGAGACGAAGTAAAGAAGGATCACGTTGAAAGTCAAAAGAGCGATATGCTGCGAGTGCATACTCAGGCGACGTAAAGAGAGCTTCCAAGCTCGGCGCGGGCAGGCAGTATTCTTTGAACTTGTTGTTGATTGATTGCCAAGTTGGAGGGTCAGTGTACTCTTTTATGTTGATATCAGTCAGCGTCGAAGGGAAAGGGCTATCCTCTATCGGTGTGCTTTGCGAAGCTGCGACGGTAAGAAGATCCCATAGCCCGATATATCCCAACTTTGGAGTGAAGCCTCGCACTAGCTTCGACAGATCGACTTGGATAACGTAGGAGTCGCCAATGTCGCAGACTAAGCGGTCCAGGTGCTCGTCGGTATACGCAAGTAGAATCCGATCTCTCAGAGATGGAAACGGTATCCAGTCGATGATCGCAGCGTGTAAGCTCGACTGTTGAAGGAGACTCGGTCGGTAAGATAGGTCGAGATCGGCGTACGTCTCTGGGTTTGCGTTGATCCGCCACATGGTCAGCTTTCCCAGTCGGATATGAGCACCCGTATAGGTATAGAAGCTCATCATTGGCGGCCACATTGAGCATACGAATGCTGACAACATGAGGTCTACAGACGAGCGAAGGCTGTTGCACAGTCAGCCTAGATGTAAAGGAAGGGCTCAAGCCGCAGCCCATCTAGCATGTAACTCACCTATTCATGTCATCGTACAGCTGATGTTTCAATTCATTCCATTTTCGCTTGATACAGGATTCGAACGCGATAATGTGAGCAGAGTATGATGAGTTGGCTCCGGAGAGTATTGCTTCAGAGCTGTTGAGATGGAATTCGGTATTTGCGGATGATTGGTGTACCAAACAGACCTCCTTCCCCGAGTCGATTTGCTGAAAGCAGCCAAGCCCATTCCCGGAAGATGCGAGATCAATAAACAGGTCTGGGAACAGTGTGGAAGAAATATCCAGAAGAGTAGTCGGATCCTCATTGCGGCGGATGATCTCTACCGGTCCAAGGTCAGATATACGGTTGTTAGTTTGCGGCAACGTTATGTCTGTTGTGGGTGATATAAGTGAGCTATCGACCTGTTGGACATCACAACCGAAGTCCAGTCTATGAGAGTAGACAGGATCCCCGGTACATTTATCCGCTTCTCCATCTCCTGCCACATCCAGCTCCGACTTGTCGACGTCTGAGCCTAGCTTTGAGCAATCTGCTGTAGGTGATGGCTACCCCATCGAGCTGGTCAGCGGAAACAAAGCAGGAAAGAGTTGAGAAGTTGATTCAAGGTGCTGAGAATACCTTCTCGTAAAGTACGCCTGTGATGTCGGCGGATACACCCTCTAAAGACGCCTGGATGCTCCGAAGCTTCTTGCGACACTCCAGCAGCTGATCGCGCAGAACGCGATTTTCTTCCTCGAGCGCCACCATTCGGGATGTTTCTGGCTTTTCGGCGATCTGAAGCCGTTTTTCGAGTTCCATCACATAGATCGCTTGCCGTTCGCGGAAGGCTTTTTGGGATAGTCGATTCCGAAGTTTTCTGGCCAAACTCGATTAGCATGCCGCACGTCTGGGTCCATGGGTCTCAAACGGTTCGCCTCGAATAACACGTGGGCGAACAGCAAGACCAGCCATTGACGCGAAAGTCTGCAGGCAAACTGCCGCATAGGGAGGAAACCAACTTTGAATCCTGCGCGGCCCCATTGGTCGGTGCCTTTGTTCGTCTCCTTTTCAGGTAATTGATGGAGTCTCCCATCATCGATATTAGATTTCTGAAGAAGTCCGTTCGTTGGCGTACAACCGAATGGTCAATGTCGAATTCGAAGGCAATACACATGCAGGAGATTTCAGACTTGCTGAAGTACTCACAGGGAAACGAGGGGACTGGAGGAGTGGTCAACATCCGTAGTAGGAAACAACCCCACAAACTATCCTTGTTGTCCTATTACAGCCTCGGGTAGCCTATTGAGGTCATGAGAAAGGGACTTTGCCAAGATTAGTCAGGTACTTTACTGCGCACATTGGCACCACCCAGTGCCTGACTATTTTACGAGATAATTGCTTGTTTGTGATTGGCGGGCGAGGTCTCCAGGCCTGCTATTGTCATTGATGATGTTGCCGCGTAGGCTTATGTTATCAACGGCTGTTCTAGTGCAGAGAATCAAGGACGTGTATTATTTGTAAGCTCCACATTTACTTCCGGACGGACAAAATTCCAGTGGCTGATGTGAGCCACAGTGCAATCTGAGGGTCTGGATAAGGTGTTCTGGCACGGAATAATGTAGTTCCAGCTAATCAGAAGGCTCGGAATCGGAACAGGCATAGCGGGAGTCGACTTCTGGTTCGTGGTGCAGGTCAACTATAAAGACCTTGCCACTGTTCGATGTGTCCTTCACTCAATCAGGTCAGTCTCATAGCTCTCTTGTCGATCATGGTTTTCTCGCGTATACCTTCTGCAGTGGTCGACCCTGCGCCACTTGGGTCACCCATCACCTATAAATATTCGGGGCAAACAGCAAGTAACCGATTCCTCAAAGCGGCCATGAGCGAACAGATCTCTTCATGGGACCCGACGAATCTTTTGGCGCGTGGAATTCCATCCAGGGAGGTCATCAAAGTCTATCAAAGATGGGGAGAGGGCGGTTGGGGGCATATACTAACAGGGAACATCATGGTTGCTTACGACCAGCTGGAGTCACCCGGAAACCTCATTATTCCCCCAGACGCACCGCTGGAAGGGTCAAGGTTTGAAGCATGGAAAGAATTGGCATCCCAGGCCAAAAAACAGGGCAGTCTGATTTCTGGTCAAGTGAGTCATCCAGGCCGACAAACCGACATCCGACTTCAAGCGAATCCAATATCCGCAAGCGACATCCAACTGCAAACTACCATGGGCAGGTCATTTGCAAAACCAAGACCAGCGACGCAAGAAGACATTGACGCAGTTATTGGCGCCTTTGTACATGCAGCTCAATACCTTCATGCTGCAGGCTTTGATGGGATCCAGCTTCATGGAGCTCACGGCTATTTCTTGGCCCAGTTCCTCTCAAAGACCACCAACAAACGAACGGATCAGTATGGGGGTGAGCTAAGGAACAGAGCTCGCATCATTTTGCAAATCGCAGATGCTATCCGTAGAAAGTTACCCAAGTTCCTCCTGGGGATCAAAATCAACAGTGTTGAATTCCAGGACCAAGGATTCACTCCATCTGAGGCTGTCGAACTCTGTACCCTATTGGAAGAGGCCAAGTTTGATTGGGTCGAGTTGAGTGGTGGTACATATGAGAATTTCGGACCGCTCGAGGGCAAGCAAGCAAGCACACGGAGAAGAGAGGGATTTTTTCTGGAGTTTGCGGAGATGATCAAGCTTCACAATACGAAGCTTTACGTGACGGGAGGGCTTCGTACAGTACAAGGGATGGTTGCAGCTTTGAGCACAGTGGATGGTGTCGGATTAGGACGTCCCGCGGCTCAAGAATTCAGCCTAGCGAAAGAAATCCTGCAGGGACAGGTGACTGGAGCAATCGAGCAACAGATAGACCAGTACAACTTCGCTCTGACGACGATCACGGCGGGCACACAGATTGGACAGGTGGGAAAAGATCAGCAACCAATCAACATGGGGATCAAGGAGAATGTCAGCATCTTGATGAAGAGCTTTGGGACTTATATGCGGGAACTTGCTGAAGGTATGTCTGGAAATATAGTGTGTGAATCCTCTAACGCGGTACAGATGCGAATAAAATGAAACGGACAGGCTATGTCAATTTAGAGGGCTATACACCGGAGCCTTTCAGTCCAGTCAGAACATAGGACCAGATGTTGCTGTGCCAATCATCACGCTCCTGGAAAAGAAAATGTCCCCGTCTTGAGGGAGTCGAACACAGAGAACGAAGACCAAGTTGACGCGTCCACCCGAGCCCTCAACTCAATTCAGGCCTAGCTCTTCGAGAAGCGGGAGGAAGAAGATGGAGTAGGTGAGAAATCCACGGACATGGTGTACAGACCAAACTCCCCGGAGTTTTCCAGAACCATTACTCTGACCCAAGACCGTGGACTTCTCGGCTCACAAGTGGATTAACATTGGTACACCCCACGGGGTAGTCGGAATGGCTATACCACAAACGGTGTGGTTATATTTGAGTCTAGTGATATGCATGTATGTAGATAGATGCCTGAGTACAAGTACCTCCGAGTCCTTTCTGCGTCCATAAATATGCCCTTCATCCTAATCTTCTTCCTCATCAAGACCCAACTCTTGCGCTGCAAGGATATCCCTCACAATGGTTCACAAGACCACCAATCATGATGGACTCACATCAGCAGAGCCTCCTGTCCGCCATTACAACCAATATACTCTCCTTGTGTCCATCGGCTTATCGCTTTCGTTTCTGGCCTACGGTTATACCGGCGCTGTCATTGGCACCGTGGGTGGACAGCCATCCTTCCTCCAGTACATGAACCTCATTACAGCCAGCAACGCTACTCAGCTGTTTGGCGCCACAAACGGACTGTACTACGCAGGCGGTGTCTTCGGCACCATCTACGCCGCCTACGCCGCTGACCGTTGGGGCCGGAAAAACGCGTCTGTCCAAGCTCAGGTTGGCCTCGTTATCGCCCAGGCCATTCAGACAGGTTCGGTTCACATAGCAATGTTTATTGTTGGTCGGTTTATAGCGGGATTTGCGTGAGTCTCCTCTCCTGAAACTTTCGTGCTTGCGAGATGGTTCTCTGCCTGTCCCCTCTGGCTGTCTGGAAAAATGGATGCAGAGTCTGCTTTGCACGGAAGAGGGCAGATATATGTACAAGAAATGAAAGCTGACTCTCTTGGTATCTCGGTCTGCAGTGGATACATTACATTATGCGTCACGCCCATGTGGCTGTCCGAACTCGTTCCCCCTCGCCAGCGAGGCACTCTTATGCAGATCATTGCAATCACGCTTGGGCTGGGATACGTTGCGGCCAACTGGATCGGATACGGCTTCTCTTTCTACACTGGAAAGGTTCTTGCGTTCCGCCCAATTTTAGGTAGGGGCTATACATCGAATACGACGAAGAAGGAAACCCCTGCTGACCATTGACCATCGCATCCCATTTCCAGCTCTCGGCATGGTCGTTCCTGTCATCTGCATCATTCTCTTCATATGGCTCCCTGAAAGCCCACGGTGGCTTATAATGAAGGATCGTCATCCAGAAGCTCATGCGCTACTGCGCCGCCTGCATCGATCACCAGTCGATAAAGACGACTCTTTTGCCGATGTCGAGTACTATCAAATCTCTAGGCAGGCCACCGTTGACGCCAACCTTGATCTCTCTTGGAAGTCAATGATCTCGACCCGCCCGATGAAATTGCGGACGGCTTTTGGAATTGTGTGGCCGGCAATGACCGCAACATCGGGGGTGAATGTTGTTGTTAGTAAGTATTGACCCCGACCACATACAGTGAGGTTACCAGCATCTAGCATGCTCCTATATCTCAGTTGACACTGTTGTCTCACCTGAGGTGAGCTGACCATCTCACAGACTATGGTCCGCTCCTGTACAGTCTGCTTGGCTTCTCCTCCGATAAACAGCTTATATATCAAGGCGGCTGGGCAACCTTGAACTGGGGCGGCAACGTCATCGGCATTTTTATCATTGACCGATTCAATCGACCGGGATATTCAATCACCGGCTTCGTGGGCGTGACCTGCTGTCTTCTCGTCGAGGCCATCATCGTGGCAACTTCGTTAGACAATGGTACCGACTCAGTGCTACGTTTGGGCGTGGCGTCCATCTTTCTTTTCGGCGCCTTCTTCGGCTGCTTCATCGACGGATTGCTCTTTACGTGGGTGGGGGAGGTGTTTCCTACGCCATACCGTGCAAAGGGCTACACCATAGCCCTGGCGACACAGGCTCTGTTCAATATTATATGGACCGAGGCCGCACCGACGGCTTTCACGTAAGTGGCGCAGTCATCGTCTCGTCGTACGGACGTGAGGGCGGTGTGGTGATCACCGCACGAGAGCCAGACGCTGACATTGAGGCAGTAATATCAAATGGGGTTACTATATCGTCTTCATCGTCCTGAACGCCATCTCAGTTGTTGTTATCTGGTTTTTCTTCCCCAACACAAGAGGCCTGGCCTTGGAAGAGGTGGGCGCGATATTTGGTGTAAGTTATCCCAGACAGTTCTGCATTCGCCGCTTCACCATCCAAGTCTTGTTCCGCATCATTTCAAAGTATTCCCTTCATATCAGAATTACAAATCAGTATTGTATTGAGAGAAACCAAATTGTTACAACTGCGTGTCTGACGTTCATACAGGATGGTGACCGCATCGCGGTGTATCAGCGTGATATCGACCTGAGCACCCTTCAAACCGAGGTGGCAGTGATCGACAAGGAGCACGGATTCACTGGGAAAGAGTTGAGGGTAGAGGCTCAGCACATCGAGGCGACAGAAGAGAAGACGTCCGGCTAGGCCCCGAAAACGATGTCTGCAGGAACTGGAACCGCGGTAGGATCTTCGACAGCGACCTACTTGAGAGAGACGAGGCGCGTACGTTGGTTGGGTATGTGGTGGATGATAGTTTGCCCAGTGACGACGAAGTGGCATGAAAGTGAAGGTGATATCGTTGTGTGCAACGGCATTACGAAAGGCATTAACTAAGGAGGAGCGACAGAGCCTGACGTGGTTTCGAAGATATTTGGCGACATGAATCTCCCCAGGATCTGAGAGTCTCGACTTTGAAGCAATCAATTGTGGAATCTGACGATCCCGCTCTCCGCAGTGGTGATTGCTTTTCTCATGTTCAGGGGTTGCCGACTTTTCGGTTGTGGAGGCTAAGGGATAGGAAAGCGTTGCATGTCCAGTTCAAGAGAGAATTCGGGATCCTCAGCTGCCCAGAGATCTGCCCAGGGAACGGCCCACGGACTGGGGAAATCTTTGTTGATAGCGTCAATCATCCCAGAGTCGGCGTCACTGAAGAGCGTTTCAGGGTGCATAAACGCGTTGCCCGAGTTCTGCAAGCCGGTGGTCGCTGTGACAGGCCCTGGGAACGCGACGTCAGACAAGCCCCGATCGATTCTGGGCTCTGATCTTGGCCACGTTATGGAATTGTGCAGTCCACGCAGGATGATGTCAGTATCTGATTGGGCCTGCTCCGAAATGTGGTGATCATGGATCTGTATCTCTTGAGCCTCCAGTTGGGGCACGCTTGAATCTTCTCCAGATGATTCCTGACCTCCTGAACCGACCCAAGGTCCCATCGTTCCTGGGGCTTGCTCTATCAGTGGCAAGGTTTCGAAGATCTCGGAACCAGACTCGGACCTTCGTTGAGTCGCCGTGGTGATTCTCGGGCGTGTGGGAGACTTCATGTCAGTCCAGCTTGCACCCAACATTTCTTCGCCCTCGAATGCATGTGATAAATTCTGTGGTGAGGCGTCCTGCGAGTGCTTGACCAGCTCTGGTTCAAGAGCTCGCATGAAAGAGACGGCATGCTGATATCTCGTTCCCAGCTGCATTGCTACGTGTTTGCAATGGTCAAAATTGCTTCGCAAAACAGGTAGTTGTGCGGGGCCGCATGTTTTGGACTCGATATGTTGAAAGATGAGGGCTGAAAAGAAGACGGTAATCCTGTTGGGGGAATCAGAGAAGAATTCTTCAACTAGAGGATTGGGTGTATCACCACCTACGTGTAAGAAGGAAGATACTTTGTTAGATCAGCCCGAACCAAGGCTGCTGCGATTCGCGAGGTGTCCTCTGCGGTATCATGCAGCTTGGTAGACGCCCTTGCCCTCAGCGCTGGGTCTCCAAGACGAGGAAGCATAGTGTCTCGAGATGACGGATGAATATGCGGGCGAAACAAGGCCATGACAGCGAGATTGTAGCCGAGCCGGAGGGCTATGCGGTTCACCATGGAGGCCCCATACTCGTGTTCCTCGAGCGTCTGATCATCTAGCAGAGGGGTTGCGAGCTCCTGGGGTAGACTGCTCAGCCATTCCGAGAGCCAGGATTCGCAAACATTCATCTCGTGTATCAAAAGGGTGCCTGGGTCCATCTGCAGAGCTTGGGGAGCCCATTTCAATATCGGATGGTTCGACCAAACGGCAAGAGATGATTGAATGGAAAGAATGCGGTTGATGCAAACGCAGAGCTTGGCCAGCTCGACAGCCATAAGGTCGTTTGTCTTGCGGTCCATGTTTAACTGCCTAGGCTCTCCGAAGTCAAAGTCGTCGAGGCGGAGCATGTCAAGGGGCATGTCGGCATAGTCGCTCTTGCGAGGATAGCGTAATGTTAAGGCGAGTATGGTTTCGCGCATGAAACACGCCCACCATATTCTCCTGAGGAGTTTGGCCTGCCTTGCTGTTGAAGGCAGTCTTTGGATCAAGTTGGGTAAGTCCAAGCTTTGCACTAACGATGTCGCGGCACTCATCCAGAACCACGTGTACCGGTCATCTTCGGGGTGTTCCACCCAGTGCGTGAACAGGAGAAGTGTCTGTAAGGTGGTGACGAGATCCTGCTCATACTTGAAGTCATATAGTAACATTGCCCGTGCGTAGAGCGCTTCCCGAGCCGCCTGTCGAGTCTCGAACCCCATAGCACGGATCGTTGCGAGGTCGACAAACTGTACAGATTTGTCTCTCGTTTAGCCTCCAAGTTCGACAAGATATTAGGGGCACAGGGGGTTGCAGGTGCATACCGCGCTTCCACTGAAGAAAACCGCCTGCAGCAGCAGAAGGCTATAGGGTCCTTCATGTTCCTGCTCACTAGATTTCTGTATTGTGTCAGATTCGAAGAGTGCGATCAGCTCGTCGCAGTCAAGTAGGGGCATGTACGGATGCACAGAGTGGCAATAGCTCCGAATAAGCTGTCTGGCGCAGTCGAAGGATGGAATCGTCAAAGCATCCTGTTCAAGCAAGAACATCTGCTCACGGTGAAGCATGGTTGACGGTAATGGTCTGACGAAAGCAGGCAAAGTGGGTGTTGCGCCAGTGGGATTGTTCGCGCCCAGTGCAGCGGCAGATGATCCTCTGGTATCGAGACATTGCTTTTTGCTTAGGGTCGCAGACTTCTCATTGTTCATACGCCGCTTGAGAGGACGGATATGGCCCTGGGTTTCCGTTATGGTCAAGGAAGGCATTCTCCTCCCGGCTTGATAGACCAGACCAAGAAAGGAACGCTGTCTTCTTCAGATGGCCCGATATGAGTGCGGATGACAAATTGAACAATGTGCCAGGGAGAAAAGAAAGGCAAGTTGTCGTCGGGACTCAAGGCAAACAAGGACGTCAAGATCCAACCCCGCTTCGGGCAATGGCACCATCCACACCAAACGCACTGAGTCGGTAGCCTGGGGATTTGGTGGAGAACCACGAGGACAAGCACGAAACATTATTGCTAAGCACAAAAGGCGACGATGTGGGAGGTCGGACCAAGCATTCTCTAGACATGCGGTCGGCACCAGGAGCTTGTCTCGTGGTCACCTGGGTGTGCTCGGATTCCATCTTCCGCCACGTATTACTTCATCTCCACGGAAAAATATCACGAGCCTCGCTCAGCCTTGTGGCCCGCCACCCGCGCGTACCGAGGGGAAAACCGTCTCTTCGGGGTCTCTGGACTTCTCCAGGCGGGGGGATGGCTGGGGAACACTTGATCCACCAACCTATGTGTGATATTCCGAACGGAGAACCGAATACGGAGTCTTGTTCTATAACGGAGTATCGTTTTATACAAGAACCCTCATCTTCATACAAGACGGATGCCCCATTCCCAGCACCACCAACTCACAGACCTGCATCGACCCAGCTTAGCACTCTACCTGCAGCAATGTCTTCCTTGGCCGATATTCTACGAGCCAATGGCGCCCTGCTGGGAACTTTTGTCAACCTGACCTCAACGTTGTCCGCACATATCATTGGCATTTCCGGCTATGACACCGTGATAATCGACATGGAGCACGCCCCAACATCGGCGCTCGAGGCGACGCACATTGTGCAGGCTATAGGCTCATCGTCCAAGGGGACCTGTAAGCCCCTCGTCCGTGTGCCTTCCCATGGAGTGGAGTGGATCAAATGGGCTCTCGACAGTGGTGCAGCCGGCATCGTCGTCCCCATGGTCAATACGCCAGACGACGTGCGCCAAATTGTCCAAAAGGCCCGCTACCCACCCCTTGGCCAACGCAGCTATGGCCCCTCCTATGCCCCCTTCGCTGATCCAACCTTCGACCGGACGCCTGGGCAATATTTCAACACGATCGCCCCAGGACTTGCAGTGCTGCCCATGATCGAATCTGCAGAGGGCGTGAAGAATGCCGATGCTATCCTTGCCACTGAAGGCGTCACAGGTGCATTCGTTGGGCCCTTTGATCTGCGCTGCTCGCTGGGCCTACCTGGTGGAGATGGAACAGAGCAGCGCTTTCTCGATGCTTTGAGCGCCATTGTTGCGGCCGGGAAGAAGGCCAACAAGCCCGTCGGCATCTACACGGGATCGATCGAGCAGATGAAGCGCAATTTGTCCTTGGGCTTCAGTCTGATTGTCTTCCAGGCCGACTCTACATTCCTTGCGAGCGCTGCCAGGGCTTCGGCGGAAGAGGCGAGATCAGTCTTGAAGCAGGCAAAGCTGTAAAAGTTAAGGGTGTGATGGATAAATAGAGGACAGAGTATTCAGGGAGATGACAAGTCGATCATTCACCTTTACCCAATGATACTGCACCATAGTTCAGAGTAAAGGTCGAGTTGTTGAGGCTCTTCTTGGTAAAAGCTAGAGCTTTCCAACTACCAATGTCATGATGCATGGCCCCGAGACTCATTTCACAGAAATTTCCATTCGTCTTTGGTGTTGCCAGGTCTGGCCCAAGCTAGTCACGAGCTCCATGCCTCTGGTGGCGCTATCGAATGTCTGGCCCATTTCAGCCAACGCCCGGATGCTGAGTCGCAGCGACTGTTGTGCCGTCCCCCTCCTTTCTTCGCACGGCGTGCTGCCCTGCGACGAGCATTTGTCAGGGCAAAACACCGAAAAATACGCATGCATCACTCCGGCTGTGACAGTGCTGTGAACCATCTGCAGGTGGACGTTTTGCAGCCCGTAATGGCGTTTAAACAACATCAGCAGGGCGATTATTCTAGAAGCCGAGTCAAAGCAGTATTTTCCCGCCGTTGTGTGGACGTTGGTGATTGTTGAATCGAAGGCAGACCTTGGAGCTATCGTGGCCGAGCCCGCTGGTGAAGAAGTCACAATCTGAGAGGTGAATGGGCGGTTGAGGAGAATGATGACTTCGTGAAACAGCATACTAGGTGGTGAGATTAGCCATTAGGATAGTTAGTATGCTGGTGATGGGTGCACAAACTTCAGAAAGATGACTTCTTGCGCATACACTTCGTCTCTGAGTTCGGGTTCTCCACTTGAGTCGCTGATCTTCAACGGAGGCGGAAGAGAACGCCGCCATTGAAATAACTCCTCTGTCATTTGTTGCCAGAAAGGAATGTCGGAGTCGAGTGGGCGAGAATCTTCGTCGAAGCTGCGTCCATGATGAGCAGGGTTCGACCATATGGGTTCGGGGAGACAAGAAGACGAGCAAGTAGAGGGTCGAGTTACGTACAGATGGGCAGATAACCTTCCCGCGATCTGAAGCAGCTGACAGAGGTACAGCCTCGTGAGAGCAACCACGTTCTCCGTATAACCATTCAACTCCAGTGCCGAAGGTGATCTCAAATAATGGTGCACTCCGAAATCCGTCATGATGCCCATGGCAGAAGAAGTTCGTCTGAGCTGCTCCATGACAGAATGTCTTCCTTTCTCAAGGCACCATAGTCTATTGATCCCACGAATTAGCATCGTCTTGTAAGGAGGAATACAGGAAGCCCATAATTTCGGGATATCTGAGGGAATGGCTATGGTACAGTAACTCACATGTCATATGCATAACAGGCCCAGAATAAATGCCCAGGGAAAGTTGAGGAGGCAGATTGGCTTCCAACGATTGGGTGACTAGTTTCGTCGCCTTGAGAATGGCGATGAATCCCCAGATCTGTGATCAATTGTACCGCCATACCTGTTGATTGATGTCAGATTTGGTTGAGGAGAAGCAGTTGTTGAAATGGTATCTGTACCTATGTAAATCCACCCTACAGTGGCGGATTAGCCAATGTATCTGGACAATACGTGCAGTCAGGTAATTTACCTCGCGAATCACGCGTGCTTGCAGCCTCGTAACTGCTCAGGAGCAATATGGCTTGTAAAGTCGACGTCTGGGGACAGTCTAGTTCGATATCAAGGAGCACTTCTGCCCGGCGAGCGAAGAATCTCGAGACTTCACTGCCAATCTCAGGACGATATTCGCTCGAGTATAGAGCTCCTATCGCTAGGCTAATGACAATGGATGGTATTAGCAGATGCCCGGATGATGGATGAGATGGCAGGATTATACGCACATTGCACTGTAAAGAGTTGGCGAGTATAAATGGCTCTTTTGTCCCTGGTCATACTTTGCTTTCTCCATGAAGAAAGTGCCTTTATCTACCTCTTGGAGATACGGGTTGTGATATCTGAAAAACTGTGCCAGGAGGTAGCTCTCATAGCGGACGTCTCCGGGCCACGCAAGGCCATTTTGTTCCAGGGCAGTAGCGCCATGGACACGGACCGTCCGGATCAATGGCGTAAATAAAGGGAAGTTCCCATTTGGGGCCAAAGAAAGGCTGCTGGCTGCACCGTAGAAACGAGGTTGTCCTTCATCCATGGCCAACAAACGACCAGCACGGTTGGCTAGGTTTGATGAATGTCGCTCGAACTTGAAGATGGCTGAGACGTCAGGTCCGTCAGCCTCCAGCCTTTGGGTTCTGCTGGGAGAAGCTAGTATGCTGCGTTGCGGAGAGGTCTGGTGCACTTCAGCAAGTACCTGAGGAGAAGCAGGGGAGGGCGTTGCCAGATGCTCTGTAACTCGTTGTATACTGGGTCTGATATTGGCAATCGCATGGTCAGAAGGAACAAGTGAAGGCCTGAGATCCACACCTCCGTCCGACTCTCGATTGCGCCCGTTCGTGTCCGGCAAAGAATGGCCTTCTGCGATACTAACCCAATAGCTGAAGTCGTCGGTCAGGAGTTGTGGCGATACAAGGTTGATTCTCGCCGAGTTGGAGCGCGGATGGGGATGGTCCACCGGCGACTTGATACCGGCGCCATTTTCTTGTTGCCTGGGAGGTGCACTGTCCGCTTCTTCTTCTTCTTCCTCTTCTGAGCCTTGTCGGTTTGATCTCAACCTCGAGCGAGGACTTGGTCGTCCACGGCTAGGTGGCACAGACGCGAAGTCCTCTTGAATGCCGACGGCAGTAGCTCTATTTCTGTGTCTATCTGGGTTCAGCTGTGCTGCATGCATCTTGAGTGGTTATTGTAGGACTCAGTGCTACTCACCGGCGGCCGTCCTCGGTAAAGACACACTCTGAACCATAGAGATCGCAATTGGTGCATCGAGGGCGACAATCGTCACACTATATCTTGGATCAGATACCCAGAGACTATGGCATGTCGAGAAAAACAGTGACGCGCACAGACCTTGATTTTCCTCTTTCTGCATGAGAGACATGCTCGCGAGCATTGACGTCGGTTCTGCCGCGGCGCTGCTATTGTTGTCGAGCTTGACCGACCCATCGGATAAGAGTTGGTTTGATGCAGAATGCACAGCGAGGTTATGGCAGCAATTGTGTCGACGTATCCACTGTCACAGTCGAAAGTCGGGCACTTCTGTTGCGATCGGACACGGAGATGATGGAGGCAATCAGCGGGTTTGGCCCGAGGTTCTTCAGAGATGATGGGATGATGGGATTTCTGGGGCAAAATAAAATGCGGGGTTTACGACATGTACATGGTAGTTGGTGTGCCTGGGCTAGCCTGGATGGCCCGATTCAACCTCTCCCTCCTTGCCCTGCTTGCTGGAATCCTTCCTCTACGAATCAAGTTCCTCCCAATTTACTCAGTACGGGATCAATCTGCTATACAAAGCTTGTTTCAATCGATGACTTAGACGAGTCGGAATGTGCGGGACTGGTAGGTGGGAAGGCCCTTTCCCTCGAAACTCCACGGAGATGGTACTGAACCTGGTAGGTCGAGATAGACCGATCAGCTTCAGCGCCCAGACGTGAACCCGGATGCTCCAAAATGTGAACGCTCCAAACGCTTAACTAAATTGGCGTCTTCTACAAGTAATGCTACAGGCATCAGGGGGTCTCAAGAATACACAAGACCACAATCTACGTGCGACGAGATGCATCCATGTTGATGGGGCTCTTTTTGGCTTCGTATATAGCGGTAGAAAGCGGATTTCTCCCCCGGGAGTGTTTCTTTTTTCGTTACTTCGTTATCGGAATGCGATCAATTCCTTCCCAACTTCGTTTCCGGAATGAGGTACCTTGCCAACCTCTCTCAAAGTCGGGCAATATTGAGGTTCTCTCTCGAGTATCCCCCAGCATCGCGTCCCCTGGTTTTCCCACCTAGACCCAATTCTCGGATAATGATGTCAGCTGCCTTCTCTCCAACCAACAGAGCAGTGTTATTCGTGTTTGCGCCGACATTCTCAGGCACAATGCTCAGATCCGCGAGCTTCAAGCCCTTGGTGCCATACACGCTCAGGTTGGCATCCACGACACCCTTTTGTTCTCTTGGCGCCATCTTGCAGGTTCCCAATGAGTGCCAAGTTGTAGTGACGATCTTGCGGATATTCTCTTCGATGGCCTTGTCGTCCTCGGGAGTGTACTGGACGCGTTTTGCATCGTCGGCGACAGGACCATCCGCCGTCTCGACGACGGCGGCCTTAGAGCCCGGAGGAAATTTGGGGTGGTCTGCTGCCAACTCGCCGCGAAAGATATTCATGCGACGGAAGATCTCGCGCTGGATCTTGTACGCCCATATATGCTTCTTGACATCAATGTCATTGGGGTCTTTCAAGTAGCCAACGTCGAAGTCAATGGGATCAGAGACATTCGGTCCTGTGATGTGGATATGCCCACGCGAATAGGGATATGCCGTCCAGTTGGCCATAGAGACATACTCCGAGTTGTCCGGCAACGTGGAATGATCACCGAAGAAGCTGTGTTCGTGTCAGGGTATAACAGTCCATGATGGAACAGGTGATGGCTTCCTCTTACCTCAAGTACATGGCAATGATCATCAGGGGCCTATCGGGTGAATTCTTGAAGTCGCGATCCCACGCCCTCTTAAAGTCGGGCCCGAGCGCTTCGACTTCAGCCTCGGTGGGACGAAACTTGCCAGAGGCATCCATCGAGTTCCAGCCCAGCTGCTTATTGTTCTTCCTGATCTCTTCCTGCACATTCAGTCGCCCGTCAGCGAAGGCATTAATCGTCTCGTTGGGCGTTAAGCTGGTTCGATAGGTGTATAGGGTCAGGTGATGATCCTGGTAATCGTTCCCCACACCAGGCAGGTCCTCGATAACAGGAACCCCGGCGCGTTTGAGAATCTGTGAGTCACCAATCCCCGATCGCTCAAGAATCAGTGGCGTAGCATTGGCGCCGGCCGAGACAACCACCAGCTTCGAAGCGCGGGCAGTCAGCAGAGCCTTCCCGCGAGCAGCAGCTTGGAATTTGGGATTGGGCCTGTACTCCACTCCAACCGCTCTTTTGTTGTCGTCCAGAAGGATTCTCACAACTTGGTTTTCTGTGAGGACGTGCAAGTTGGGATAGTGACCGCTCTGCAGCTTTGGGTGAAGAAACCTGTGCGCGGCATCCTGGCGTCGTCCGTCTGGGCCAACGTAACGTAGCCAGCGCTCGGTACCATTATTGGAGTCAAGGTTCTGTAAGTCCTTCAGCTCACGGTAGCCCATCTTCGCCGCAGCGTCAATGAATTCGTTCTCGGCTCGGGTGGCTCGGAAAGTACCGCTTGAGATGTTGATAGGACCGCTATCGCCATGCAGCTCCTTTTCACCTCGGCCATGATAGGTTTCGAACTGGTAAAACGATCAGAAAGATTTGGAACGCAATTGGAGGCCAGCCTCTACCTTCTTCAGGAATGGCAACAGCTCTTTGGACGACCAACCGGGCGTCTTCCATGACTCCAAGTCAGATCTTTGAGCCCGAGTGTAGACCATCCAGTTTATAGAACTGCCACCACCCAAAGTGTTCCCCGAAGGCACAATAGGCTCCCTATCTGCCAGCTGTGGTGCCCTATTGCCTTTCCAGAAGAGGGTGTATTTGCTGCCGGGGTCGAGATTCAGCGGGAATAGGGCGGGCTGGACGACTTGGGGCACATTGTAGTTGTTCATACCCAGCTCGATAACGAGAATTGAAAGGCTTGGGTCAGCTTCGGCGAGACGAGAAGAGAGCACACATCCCGCCGTCCCCCCTATCGTGCGACGCGATCAGCGATGAGAAGCACTGTCGAGGAACAAATAACTTACCTCCGACAATGATCACGTCCACCTCCTTGAATTCCTCTGGGAGCTCCGTGAACATACCCATGATCAGACAAGGCAAAGGGGGTTTCTGTGTGGGAGATTGCGTAGCTGTTGCCCACAGGAGCGTCACAGTCAACAAAGATCAGCGCTGCAATCGTCTGATGTGATGTGTAAAGCAAGAGATGTCACACAAAGCTCCTTCAACCCAATATATAGATGAGCAACTGTTCAGCTTTATCCTCCATGGTCAACATCTCCTCCTCTTCCTCCTCCTTTCGTTACCCCGCCGACAAGGGATGGATCCGAGGTGAGGAGAAAGGGCATTGGAATCACTTTGAGAGGAAGGCTGTGACATCAGGCGAATAAGCTTCGATATTGCTCAGGTCTGACCAGTTGTTGCATCAGAGATCGACAAGGAGCGCGCTGAAGAGGAGAAGGGCGACGTAGACGGGTTTCGATCCGGCCTCTCAAGGATGTCGGTGGTACTCCGAATCCGCCTCTACCGGCATACATTGCCATAGGCGGGTCTCATGCGGACGACAGGGAGTAGGGAGTAGGCAATGCGAAACATGAAACGACGCGTCAACTCTTCAGAAAGTGAGGTTCGGTCAGTGGTGGTAGCTGGTTGTAGTAGCCTTTGTCGATCTTACCCCGCGTTTTTTCATCACTTTCCTCCTCCGCAGCCCCCGTCCGTGGGTGCTACGAGTGCTACAAATGACGGTGTCAGTTTATGAAACACGCAATTGTAGACGTTCATACGAAGGTCAACATCAACGGGACTTGTTATAGAGCCAACACAATACTAGGGGAAGAACAGCTGCAAGACCCTTGAGCGGGATGAACTTGCGGAATCTCATTCTCTCCCCATCATTTGGAGAAGCCCCCAAGGTAGTGAATATGCGTGAGATGCAAAGTAAGCAGAAATGAGTGGTTCAACTCTCGCAGAATTATCCCGAGCTGCAGCGGTAGGTGGGTGTAAATCATTTGCAAAAGCCTGTCGGCAACACACGGAGAACACGAGGGCAGGTACTTCCAAGGGCAAAGACATGGACCGGGATGCTAATGCTGTCAAATAGGAGTCAGAATTGGTCCGCTTCCCCGATAAGGTGGTTTATTGATCTACTCGTATAATACATTTAACACCGTCAACATACATCAAACTCCCGGAGTCGCGGCTTAGAAAATTACACCATGTCCTGAAACCCATTCAACTTGAGAAATGCTTCATCGTCAAATGATGTGGGGATTTCCAAGAAGAAGGCTGAAAACGCACTTCCGGATCGAGAAAAACTTACCTGGAGTGATTGTGGCAGAAAACGCAGCCCCCAAGCCAAACCTGCTGAGCTGAGGCAGTGCCGTTCTTATAGTCATAGTATCAGGTGAGTCACAACCATTGCCAAAGCTATAAACAATCAAGAAATCACAGTTACTGTGAAGAAGGTGATCTTCACTCTAACTTGATATTTTTTCTGCTCATCCAAGGAGCAAATAACGGAGCTCTTGACCCCCTGATTCCGCATCCTCGCGTTTGTGTTTTTCTAGCGAAACATCGACCCCATCAGTGATTTGTGCAAAATTTACCCTACTACAGCAATATGGGCGGCTCTGTGTTCAATGCCGAAGGCCTAGTTACTCCCCGAATGCCCCCGAATGTCTATTACTCAGTACTCGACCACGCCGAGGCGCGCCTCAAGGCACACTTCAAACTCGTAGGCCATGCGATCGAAGCCCCAGCCAAGACTTCTCACGGAGATATCGACATAATGGTGGCAGAACCTGTGGATCGAAGTCTGACTGCTGCCGGTAGTAGGACTGGACCTCTCCTGGCCAAATCACTCGGGGCTGACAAGCGGAAGAAAATGGGTGGGGCTTCGACGTATCATCTTGCGCTGAGGTGGCCCAAGGAATTTGAAGATCAACTGATATCCGTGGGCGAGGTGGGGAAATGCCCCAATGACGACGAAACTGGTTTGGCAGAAGTCGACGACGCGTTGTCCGAGGAGAGAGAACAAAAAAAGACCGGGCTGCAAGCTGATGCTTCTTCGACTTCGACTGCTGGCTACCTCTCGTCAGCGTCGCCCATCAGGATCCAGAACCATATCCAGGTTGACATCTCAATCATGCCCACCCCCGCCTTTTTCCACTGGAACATCTTTTTCCAAGCGCACGGTGATCTCTGGCAGATGCTTGGGGGGATCCTCCGCCGTCTCGGCATTACCCCGACCTCGAGAGGACTATTTTTGCGCATAGCAGAAGTGGAAATGCACAACAAGGAGCAGTCCAGAGTTCTGATGAGCAATGATCCCAACGCTGTCCTCGACTATATGGGATTGGACCGAGAGCGGTATTGGCGGATGTTTGAGACTTGGGAGGAAATGATGGACTACGTGGCGAGTTGCAGATTTCACGACCCTGGTCACTGGAAGCATCCAACCAAGCATGACGCAGCGGCAGAAGAGGATGAAGAAGTCAAAGAAGGAATGGACCAACGATCTGACCGTCTGAAATCAAATGACCGTCGGCGCGCCACCAAGCGACCACTTTTCATGTACTGGATCAAAACATACCTCCCTACCCACGTCGATGAGGCACCGGGCAAGTCGGCACTCCTGACAAGGGACCAGGTCGTTGAAGATGCAAAGGAGTTTTTCGGCGACGAATTCGCAAACAGGTTTGAGGCGAGAAAGACCAAAGTGGTCCGCCAAATCAAGGTGGACAAGCTGTGGGCTGATATAAGGAGAGGCCTGCCACTACAAGGTACAGAGATTGGGGATGTCATGAAAGGAATGAAAAGAGAGATTGTGGGGAATCGCGAAGCGCAACCAGTGGAGCTGGAGAAGCTGGAAGGATTGGAAGAGATCAGAGTGGCATACGAGGCGGACAGGTTTGACGAGGTCCTAAAGTGGGCGATGCTCAACTGGAATGAGGTTGGACAGAGACAGAAGAGGCTGAATCGAGAGAAGAATCGGGTTCCTGTCTTGGAGAAAGGTTCATCATGACCGGCAGCGGTGGAAGGCCAATGGATACGTCAGGCGAGCGGTAATCTGTAGAGGCTGCCTCTACGAATCACCGGGGCCTACCTAGTTCACGACAAGGTACTTTTAGGTGCTGAATCGTAAAAGGAAATGGAGAAGTATCGATCCATCCGTATAGCCAGTGACAGATAAATCGAGCTAGGCAACGTTGGCAAATTTAAAATGCTTAGTTTGCGTAGTTAGTGTAGAACTGGCCAACTGTTGGTGCCAACAGTTTTGAACTAGTCCATAAATTATCTAGAGAACCACTAGCCTATCCCTCACACTAACTACTAACTGCGACCCCAACATCATGTCCCGGGGATCGTTTTCCACGGAGATTCTGCCATGCATAACATGAGTACGCCAATTCGTCACCAGATTTGACCTTGAAAGTCCCATAGAATTTGCATCACGGGCATTGGTCCAGATATCTTAGCCCCTTTCATTCTTCAAAATGAGGAACTTTCGTCAACTCTTTTCCCTCTCAAGGAGAAGAAGACGTGCGAACTTCCACACCAGGCACGTCACTATCTCTGGGCTAACTTAACAAACCGAACAGAGACCTCCAAGTCGTGGAACGGAAATGGCTGACCTCCAACGAAAATCCATCATAGTCACTGGCGGGGCCTCTGGAATCGGTCTGGCCACGGTCACTCAACTTCTGGAGCTGGGGGCCCGAGTCGCAGTTGGTGACTTGGCTCTAGAAACTCCGAGCACATTGACGAACCTCAATCCTGCGTCCGACAACTTCTTCTACCAGCAGTTGGACGTTACCAGTCGCCAGAGTGTCCAGGGGTTCATCGCCAAAGTGCTCGAGAAGTTTGGCCAGGTGGATGGACTCGTGAACAACGCCGGAATTTGTCCCAACGAAGGAGAAATCGCATCCGATGATACTTTCGACCGCATTATGGCGGTGAATCTGAAAGGGGTGTGGAACGTGGGCACGGAAGTCATCCGTCGTATGATGGAACAAGAGTCGCGTGGTGTCATCGTCAACACAGCGAGCGACGCGGCTCTGAAAGGCATCAAAGGTCTTGCGGCGTATACAGCCTCAAAACATGCCGTCCTAGGCCTGACCAGAGTTTGGTGCAAGGAATGGACGCCGAAAGGCATCAGAGTCAATGCGGTCGCCCCGGGTAAGTGCAAAGCCACCCTCTGAGATGAGGATAGATGTAGTAACTGACATCGCACCCAGGAGTCACTGATACGCCGATGGTTGCTAAAATTGCGGCGGATCACGAGTCTGGCCAAGAAGCCACAGCCTCGTGGCTTAAAAACATCCCCATGGGAAGGTTTGGACAGCCCGGTGAGATTGCCAGTGTCATATGTTTCCTGCTTAGCAAAGACTCGAGCTTCATGAGCGGACAGGTGCTGAGGATTGGGGGCGGGGAAGGCGAGTAGAGGATCTGACCAGGACACGAATTCTTCTTTGCATGATAGACATGGAGGAAAGTATATACAATCCCAAACACGGCTGGGTATGCCTGTTGGCAGATCCAAGAATGTGGATCTACTTGTTTCCTCCTAGTATGGTCGCCAGAATCAATCAAGCTGAAACCCGATATCCGCATTGAGCACATGTACATTCATGAAAAGTCCAATACCGCCATGCCATGTGATTTGTATACATAGGATATTAGCCACGTCCATAACTTCATAGCCCCCATCAAATACTCCTAGTAGGACGGGAACGAATTACCGACTCACTATGCTCCCCCCATCGGCCAAGTGCAAGGGCTTCCAGTGTTTTACTTCGTCCTGACCAAATTGAGCCGCGTTTCGCCTTTTCTTGCACCTCGGGAATCCAAAAATGCGTGACCACCGCCCCCAAAATCATACACGCGCTGAAGATCACTAGGATCGTCCCATAGCGCTTCGTCTGGTTGTCGCCCGGTGACGAGGATCCAAACTTGTAATACAAAGAAAAGACCTGAACCAAGATTGACCCGAGTTTTCCAGAAGCCGCTGCAATACCGTGGCAGGTACATCGATAACGGGTGGGGAATAGTTCAGCAGGAATGATGTAGGTGGTCGAGTTGGGCCCTATATCAGTCAGCCACGATACTCGGGGAGCGATATCGCCTCGTCCACTTACCAAAATTGAACAGGAATTGTCCAATCACGTACAGCGTGATTGCCAGAGCCCCTTCTTCCTGGACTACAATGAACTCGGTGCCCAATGCAATGAACAACGCTGCGAGGGCCAAAAACCCGTATTTCTGCAAGGACACCCTGTTCAACCGGGACGCCGAAAGAATCCAAAGAATCCCTCCTGCGAAACTTCCCGTGTTCAAAACGACCAGCGCCTGTACCGATGTGTTCATGAACATGTCATAGATGTCAGTGCTAGGGTCATCGTTTGTCTTCCAGATCGGCTGGGGGTTCGCGATGTGCAGGCTACCCCAGGTCTTCGCAAGGAACTGAGGATTTGACAGGCCAATTCCATAGTAGCCAAAGTCCAACAGAAGCCAGCACATTGACACAGCCATCAAGGTACGCCAGTTGCCCTCGGTCCAGAAATACTGTTTGATGTCGGCTTTTGATATCTTCCAGGAGGAATTCAACGTCGCCAGCGGGGCAGGGGTCACTGTGTACGAGGGTCTGGCATCCGAACGCTCATCGAACGATCTGTTGGAAAGATTTGACTCCTCTAGAGAGTCGCACCACATTCCAATCTCCAGCTCGTTGTTCATGGAAGTCTCCCCGAACAACTGCGTTGCATCGAACTCAGCTTTAACTGGGTCATCCTCGATGTCGAGGAGGAACCTTGGGGTTTCTGGGATGGCAAAACGGAAAATCAAAGCGACCACTCCAGGCACCACGCCAATACCGATGATCCACCTCCACATGATGTCCACGGAGCGCTGCAGGTCATCGTTGTTTGAGCGGCGGGATATGGCGACCACGATCAATGAGATCAGGTTGCCCATGATCTGTCCAAGTGGTTGCATGAAGAACACACTTGCCATCATGCGCGCCCGGTGTCTGGTGGGGGCAAACCTGCGACATGTTAGTTAGACCGAAGCTGCTAGCGACAAGACGACAAGACAACTGACTCTGCAGTTATGACGGCGCTGAGTGGATAGTCAGCTCCTACGCCGATTCCCACCATGATCCTCCACCAGATCAACCAGGCAAAAACACTCATGCTTCCGTTGTAGCCTTCAGAGCTCATGACCACACCCAAGGTTGAAGCAATGAGTAGCAGCAACTCAATTCCGTACATTGTCTTTCGACCTTTCTTGTCAGCGAGGAAGCCAAAGGTAGCTTGACCGACGAGGGTGCCCGCAAGGGTGACGATGTTGATACAGGTCACTCGGTATGACGAGACTTCTTCCTTCCAGTACACATAGGAGATCATAGGTAGGGCGATATTCCCAGCAAACAATGAAAATCCATCAAGCAAGAATCCCACGCCTGCAACGAGGACAACGACCCATTGGAAAGGCTGTCGGTCGATGGTTTCGTAGATCTGGCGAACACGGACATGGCGATCCTAAAAAGTTGAAGAACCTGTTAGACCATACATGCTCTCCCAGGTCCATACCAGCCATTTCAAAACAGAGACGCAAAGACGTACTCGCTCATGGTCAAAGTCTCTTGCACGATCAGTCGCATAAAGACGTCCACGCCATCGGCCCATGTTGAGGTCCTTCGGAGTTCTTCAGGCGCAATGGGGCGAAAAGCGAGGGGTCGAGGATTGGAGTCAACCGGCCATAGCGTAGTCGATGATTCGAGGCTGCAAAACCAGCAGGTCGCAAGGAACCCTGTTTAGATCAGGTTACAATGACAAGTCTATGAGTAGACGAGAGGGTTCAGGGGAGGACAGAGGTATGGCAGAGGGAATAAATGGGAAGACTTGGGGGGTCACAAAAAGGATGGCGCAGACAGGTACATGAAGTTGCTTCTGACTGATGAGGCGGACTCGGATATGAAGTAGCTCACCCCTCGAGCCAGAATGGACACCAATTAGTCGGTAGTCTGGTGCATGTACCTGTACACAGTACCTATTGCTTTCTTCCTCACATGCTTATCAGATCGGGCAACGTGCAGGGCGTGGAACCACAGCACGCGCGATATTCCCCGTGGGCCTGCGCAGGAGTTACTCGTACTCGCACGAGTGCTCCGTAGAAACAACCTGGTGATGCCCACTTAATCGCTCGGTCCAGAGTAGCTGGCTCGCCAGGTTCGCCGGGATAAGGATTGATCGAAGGGCAGTCACCAAAGAGATCCGAAGTTCCTTGCACGCTCCAACCGACCCAGGGCCCGTAGGCATTGTCCTTGCCGTTAAGTTTCGGGGGGTGTGCCCACACACACCACGCTTGATGCATCCTGGAAGTGACTAGGTGAAAGGATGGTGGTACCAAGGATAGGCTAGGTGAGTGGCGCATCAACAGGAGGGAAAAGACAGAATACAATGAGGTTGGTTACAAGGAGTTGTTCCGAATACCCTTTACTACTACAGTGCAAGTAAGTGGGAGGTACCAGTAATACTGGAGCTAGGCGCCTAGGGTCCCATGAACAATGACCACAGTTGGGACCCTCAGAACACCCCCTTGGCGAGGAATTATTGCAATAATACACCATTCAGCGTCCATTGTCTACTACACGTGGGAGGTGGCCAAGCCGGGGTCAATGGTCTAGAGTTTGTCGGCTGTCCACCAATGTATTATCTGATACTGACCCAAGACTCAGCATCATGCACCTCTCCCAGCCATCTTTTTCAGAACAGAACAAAGCCTGATTCCCACGCCGACGCTCCCGCTGTCCGCCGTGCGCCGTCCCTGAAATTGGCATTGTCTACGAGGTACTCGTTCAACGACCTGCTTTCGGGTTGAGCACGCCTGCGATACCTCCGAATTCCTCCACGTCCAGTCCGTTATCGAGCCGAGCTGATGGATTCCGTGGGCACAGTCTGCCCTATGCCATATAGCCCAAGATACCTCTATCATAACGGGGGTGGTCTCTCTGTGACAATGTATCTCAAAATGCACTCGAGGAGTAACGCCTTGATGAGGTGCTGTCAATTCTAGAACAAACACGAGGACACTTCTTGACCATCGCGCCACCCACTGCGACTAATATCTTGAGTCGGCTGGCGGTAGGCAAGCCACAGGTTCAGTTTTGCACTTCTATCAACAGTTTTCTGTTGTAATTGGTACCAAGGAGAACAAAGAAAAGGATGGGATCTCTCGGTGGCTATGCTTGTCAAACCACCTGCTCATATCACTGGATACTGGCCTCGCCCTCGAGACCTTGGCAAGATCATCGATCTCCCCGAAGCCTTGTCGAGAAAAGCAACACGAGGGGGCAAGGGGGGGCAATAGGTTTGCTCACGCTAAATCCTGCAATCCAGGTCAGACCCTCAGCCCACAGTCGTGCCACCATCAAGGGATCCTCCCATGAGCTAGCCTAGAGCTATATCTAGCATTGAGGACCCTAGCACTTGTGGTGTAGGGCGCGTCTTCAAAGCCGTCAGCAAAGCTCGAGCTCAAACCCCTCGTGTCTCGAACTCGTGGTGCAATCGTTAGGGGTCTTTCCCCTTGTATATAATCCAGCTAAGACGCCGAACTGCGCTAGAATTATGGGTCGTTACTGGGTATCCTCGTAATCGCTCGTACGCTCACATAACCCAAATTGGTCCATCATTATATCTGGATATATCTTCTTCCATCATCCCTGAAACCCTACGCCATGGCATAACAAGCCAAAGAACTTCTTTTGGTCTAGAAAGGGGAGGGGTGATTATTAGCCCGTTTCAAGGGGATGGACAGGTCTCCATACCGTTGTCCTCCAAGAATGTAATGTGCAATGCCTTCAACTGAGCCAGCAGGTCGAAATTGGGTCGCAACGACACAGTCATCGGACGCCCGGATTTTTTGCTCTGTTCGATATGGTCGATGCAATCAACTATGCACTAGTTAGTTGGCTGCATCATCCAGTACAATACTTCAATGACTGGATTTGTATCAATTCCAAGGGCTCGGACAGAATTCAAGTGGTAGCCAAACAACTGTTGGGCTGGGGGTCGCCAATGCTGTCACCCATTTTGACACAGGTTTGGTGCTCGATGGTCACTTACGAGGAATAGTAACGTAACGCTTCTTTTCTTTCCGTTGTGAATTGGCAAAGAAGAGAATAGTCTGCCTTCCAGTCCGCGACCGGAGGATGCGTAGGTTCTGGCTAATGCATTCCTCGCCCCTTCCTTTGGATTTTGCCTCTGCAATACCCGCAGTGAACATAACTGTTTGGCTGAGCAGAGCCTCCTGAAAGTGTACGCAGTCTAGGCACCAGTCAGCAACTATTCAAAGGGCTTCTTGGACTTTTGGCAAGGATTCGTTGTGGTCTTGAGAAGGATGTCCTGGGGGTTGACACACCTTCCCATGTCTCAAATATATAGGAAGGCTGCGCCTGAAATAATGTAGATGCCATGCGCACATTCTGTTCCTCGAGAAACGACACTCGGGATATATGGCTGGTGCTTGATGTTACAGGAGTCTCGAGGTGAGGAATGGGCATCTTCGTGCCAGGAACTACCTGCCGTCAGTGCTGGGTCTGCTCACAGAGGGGAGACCCAACTAACAGGAGTGGATGAAGGTGGTCTGGAGGCCCGCTGGGTCACTGAGCTCAATTTGCTTGAGGTGACCTGCCACATCTCTTCGAAGTTGAATTTGCGAGTATCTTAACTTAAACAATTTGCTGCCTTTGCTGAAGGAGCTGTAAAATCCCAGACAAAGAGTGTCGTTAGCGGGCGCTCTGCTGCAGGATCAAGATGAATGCAGGGGATAGCAGAGGCTCATATACATATTAACAGGCTTGTTCAAGGGCACATGGAATATCTGTTCTGACGAGCAACTTGACTGTCGACTCCTATCCTCGTGGCCCGAGAGGGCTGGAGTGGGTGGCAGATTGAAACGGGTAAAGTGGACGCTGGCAGTATCTGAAGGAGTGTCCAACGATGTGATACTATCTTGTCGAGGTGACTTTTGTAAGGGCCAGTCGGTCGTGTCAAGAAAGTTGGACTGGCTGGACATTGCCACCGGTCCGGTTCCGCTGACAGGGCCGTTTTGCTGCCAGTACGAGGTACTCAGACAAGGTTCTGTTCTGTAGCACCCTGCCAAACTGGAAGCCGACTACCAGTCAGAACAGGGATCGACCACGTAGATTGCTAGATTGCGATTAGCTCAGGACGAGGGCCGGCTGGAGGAGACGCTGTACAAGATTGCGGGTTGCGGTGAACAGTCGCAGGCAAAAGAAAGTCTCATCTGGAGCCATTATCCAGAAGTGAGATTCAAAAGCAGGCTCTCCAGATGGCAAAATCGGGAGGGATAAGATATCTCTTGGGGGGACGAAATGAGCTCGAGCATGGCCATTCTGATCGGATGAGAGACACTTTGTCCGCAATTCTGGGACATGGTGAACAGGCACAATGAGTGGGCTGCAATCGCATGGCGAGGTGGAGTGGCATCTGGAGGTGCGAGGAACGTGGTTGAGCGTGTGGCTAGAAAAGCTCGACATTGGTAAAAGGGGCCTGGGCTTTTGTCGCCATCCCGTCGCTCACTGCATACTCGGTAGGTATTCGGCTGTTTCCCTCCTCTTGTAATTTTTGGGGGCCTGCCGTTTGCAGGGCATGTCAATCGGTGATGGTTCTAGGGCGAATGGTTGAACCAGGTGGTTTTGTGACGCTTTGTGCCTGGACAATGGTTATGTATGAGTGTGCCTTTTGAGGGTGAATTCCGCGTGGGGGAGGGAGAGGCGCATAGGTAGGCTGGGCTGGCTGGCTGGGCAGAGAGATACGTACTCGCTAATACCCTCTCTGCCTCTTCATCTTCATCCTCATCCCCATGCTTTTTTCCTATCGAGTCCAGTCGAGAAGTTGGGCACGGTGTCTGTCCGCTTTGCATTCCTGGCACACGAAAATGGTTTTGTGCATCAAGGGCAGCCTTCATTGATAGGTCGGTACAAGGTCAATTCGCCTACTGTTGGAAATGACGATGTCGCTGTTCTTTGACAATACAGCAGCCACTACTTACTATGACAGAACATGTATTTTTATCCAAGCAACTGCGCCCCATTATTGTGTGTTGACCAGCCGTCCTCGCACTCCTACAGTACTAAACCCCCCACGTCTCTCACATCATGTCCAGGAATGGACCGCGAGAGGTCACAGTTGTACAGAAGTTGCACCACTGAATGCCCAGAGCCGCCACTGTCAAAGTTTCGATCCATGCCATCGCCAGTTCGAGGCCGAATTTGGAGACTTGCCGCCTGTGGCGCCATGACCAGCACATGTCGTTTTTGCTTGGAACCCGTCTTGATCACATTAATTCGCCAAGGGGATTTGACAAGGTAATAGATTCACGCCGATCAATAACAAGACTGCTGAGGCTCTGATCACGGGGAGGAAACCCCCTCCCGGTAGTTGAAGCAATTCAATTCCAACATCATTCGTGTCTCGATAGCAAGATACTAATCGCGCTCAGTAGACCTCCTGAGACATGTGGATCCACACTGAGAGCAATTCCTGAAACCGCGACTCTTGGTTTGCTTTGATTGCCCAAGAGCAGAAGAGAAAGAAAGAAATCCCACTGTTCCACCAGTTCGTGCCACAGACATAAAACCTGTATGTATTTGAATTGGAAAGCCTTGAGGCAAGTCTCTCTGCATCCATTCCAGTCCCAGGGCTGGTCGCCAAATAATAAACCGACTCCAGTAGGAAACTTGTCATGATCCTGTAGAGCACAGCATTTGAGCTGTTGCTGGTGAATAACCGAGGAATCTATTCTGAACATGTCGACGTCCATGCAGCGTGGCCGCCTTCAACAACTGCCGGAAGCCTTGCCTGAACCCTATGCCGCATCCATATTGCTCCATCACCGAGGTGTTCTCTGGTCGATCTGGTCATCTGAAGCTCTTGTTGTGTGGATGGCTGACTAGCTGACGGGTACTTCGCTGGGTCGATTGTGCTGTTCGACGGGTTGTTTCGAATTCTTCCAAATGTAGCCGGCGAGCTCGTCACATGCAACCACATGATACTTCCCGCTTTTGGCAACCTTCAGATAGGGATTTGATGTCTTGCTGCATATAATGCTGATATCTTGGAGGCTCTCAATGGCTTGTCGGTCCGCGTCGTCAATATCAACCGACATCTCTAGATTGCAATCCTACAGGAAACTGGTCAGTACACGTCTTCAGAAGGGTTTCACGTGTGGGTCGACTCACACATTTCCATGTAAGACGACGATGAGTCTTAGGAGGTTTGGGTCGGATCAATTGGTTGATAAGATCCTCAAGTCGGTCCCCGCTCCCGGAATCGCCTTGGGCAGCAGTTCCAGAAGGCTGTTTTCCTCCTTGTAACGGGGGCGGTGCGAGGTTGTAGCCTCGCCTTTCAGGGGGTGTTGGTGGAGGCTGGAGCTTATTCTCAGGCGAATCAGGGGTTGTGACTGATACAAGCGCCGCCGCCGCAAGCGCAGGCGCAATGGCCTGTCCAGCAGCCGAGCTTCCAGGTGCAGGCTGAAGCAGTGGCACGGAGGGGGCGCGAGGGGTACCATTGGGGCTCATGGTATTACTGAGTCGACGGGCTTCTTGGGGACTATCAAGCTTGGGATAGTTGCTTTCTGATTCTGGTCGTCGGGATGAGGCACTCAGTGATGGGGACTGTTCGAGGTCACGAGAGAGACCATCAGAGCTGGGAGCATCGGTCATGGTGACGTCCCTGTCCCTGCTCGAGTAAGGTCGTTCACTGATCGTAGGAGGTTGGTCGACAAGGACATGACGGCCGTTACCCGCGTCCTTGATAATGCCTTCTTGAAGAGCCCAATTGGTCAGATCTTCATCCTCCCGTTCTTCCTTGGCTTCGACGATGTCGCGGGAGAAATGGCCCCCGACATGCTCCATGCGCTCGTTCCAGCTGCCTTCCCCTTCAAAGACCCTGCCACAGAAGCCACAGGTACTGCGCTGGGGAGGTTTTCTTTTCTCCATCCAGCAGCGGTTGCGCACTTCCTCAAGACTGTCCTCAAAGGCTCTCCAATCCTTGTCGCCGGCGTTACCAGGAACGATTGGGCCTGAGCCTGGACCAGTCTCAGGCTTGTGCATGCGTCGATGATGCTGGGTGAAGAGATCCTTCCGATTGAAGTCGTTGTAGACTCGTTTATGGTTGGGAACATTGGTGTTTAAGTCGGGGTTGCACGAGCCGACATCGCAACGGTAGAATCCCAGCTGAAGGTGCTGGATCGAGACATGACGCTTCCACTCGTTCTTGGAACTCAAGGCAACATCGCAGCCATAGTGGGAGAACGAGCAGATGAATTTGCGCTTCGCGGGTTCCGACCGCTTTGCTCCAGAACCGGGCGATTTGCGCGCACGAGGCTTCACGACGCGCCCGGGGTGGGTATCAGAACCGGAAATTGATTGCAAAGAGTCCTTTCGGGGACGTGGTTTGATGATGCGATCTGACGGGCTTCCACGTAGAGATGCAGACGTAATGTTGATGTTCGACTCACTAGCCATGATGGATGAGAAGACTTTGGAGTGAGACTTCTGGAGTGGTGTGGTTTTGGGGGGATGGGTGGTTGAGAAGCGGAGTTGGGCGAGTCAAACCGACGAGGCGTGGCAACGAGGCGCGACACTGACGAGGCTTCGGGGGACTCGGGTCACTGTGGCGTCTCAATCAACATGGACCATCTTCTGACGGTCTAAGCGGTCAAGAGAGCAAGGTCGACGACCGGCGCAGTCGAGTTCAGTGATGAAATCGATGAAGGGCTAGATGAATTCCCAGTAGGTGAACAGTACCGCGACCGAGAAAAGCTGGGATCAAGTACAAGCTTGTGAAAAATGTGGCGAGGCCGCCAAGAAGACGGTGGGTGAAGGAAAGGTGGAAAAGGGAAATGCAGACGCAGGTTTCACGCGAATAAAGGTGCGTTGCTGGCGTGGGCTGCAGAAATGTGATGAAACCACACACAGGTGGACAATGTCTGGAAGGGAGAAGAGGAAGAGGAAAAGGTGGGAGGGTGAGAGGAATTCGAACGAAGAGAGGGGATGCTGCAGCAGTGTGCAAATGAGATAGTAGAGGGGGGAAGAGGCTAGGAACTGGACAAGGCTTTAGCCTGAAATAAGGCTGCGGAGGGACCCTATTTTTCACTGAACGAGGCACGGTAACTCGACAACTGGGAGGTGGGCAGGCAGCGCAACGCGCAGGGTGGCCATCTTGCCATTGCGCACTTGCAATCAGCCTCAGGCATTTATTCTCGTCAGGCTTCAAGAGATTGTCACTGGCTGGGTCTGAGAGAAGCTGCTTGTACGAGTTACTCCGAACCAACCTTCTTTTTTCTCTCTCTCTTTCCTTTCTCCAAACTCAACAAGCATGCGTGGATGCACCAGATCTGTCTCTTCCCTCCGTGTTTACCCTAGATACGTACCTATCTCGTATCAATTGCACCATCCATCCATCACCTCATCCCCTAACATTCAAACCTCAAACTTAGCATACCGCCATCGTGGACAGGAATCGTGGACAGGAATCAGTGACGGAATCAAGCCACGGCTTATCGTCCACAGATTTGCACAACCCACAGAGTAGTGGCAAGGCCCCAATGCCAGCAAAGCTCCCTCGAATCCAAATGGGCAGAGATCTGCCGAGGCTGCACGACAAGGTGTGGTGCGAAAGCCACCCCAGCGAGGGTCTGCATGGCGAGGGAAAAGAGGGGGGGCGCAGCCCAACACACCGAGACACTATCCAAGGAAACACGCCGCGACAGGCTCTGGCGGGACAAGGCTTTGGAGAAGGGCCAGGGAAGACATGATTGACTGGCCAGGCTAAAGCGCGGCCTTCCCACAAAAGATACTCCCTCCGAAAAGGCTAACTGAGAGACCAATGGCGACGGCAAACCGAGTCATTGCCTCCTCCTCCCCCCTAACAGGAGGGCAAGCCAGCCCATGAACTACTCATCAGCCCATCAGCACCAAATGCTACCGAACAGACACGAAGATTAAGGGATTCGAGGCCACCCTCCATCAAATCACAGATTTCCACTTGACCTTCCAAAAACTGCTGGCCACCACTCGCCGTTGTGCATGTCGCATTTGCCTCACTCCCACCAAGACCACTTGATCATGCCCAAGTGCGTTTGCTTCGGTCAATCCAGTTGCCAATCAATTCGTGTTGTCAGTGAGTGTACCGAGTGTACATGATGACTGATGCTTTTCAGGTCACTGATTCCCTTTTTTATCCTCTCAGCCTGGTCACTTCAAATGTGTCACCTTTCAGCCTCCCCAACAAGGCTATGAAAGCCTTACCCCAGGTTAACGACTTGTGTGATTGTTGCCTCACGATCCGACCTGGAGTATGCTGGTCTTATTACGAGGAATTTCCGACTCGGCCCCCCGATGGGACCCCGATGACTTTGTCAGACTCAGCTCCCCTCACCCTGGTGTCAGGACTTTGTGGGTTTTCTCGGCACGACTATACCGAGTACATACCGTCAACGACGAATATGTTGGTACTCGATATACGCGCAATGGGTCCTATACTTGTTACATACGAAGTATTCGGTATAGGTCTCCCTCTGCGAGACGGCTCCCAGATGTGTCAAAGCAATGGACAGCGTGCCAGCCGCAGCCTCGGCCCACTTCGTTGAGCAGGTTGGCTCTCCACTCTGATATCGGAATTTCCCAGCCACATGTCGGAATCGACTAGACGTATTGCACCTTCCCTATTCAATCTCGGGATGGATGTCGTGTTATCGCAAAGTCAAGCAAACACACCCACAACCACCATCACAATCACAATCACAGCTTTTAGATGACCCGAGGTACCATCAACTATTCCGAGAATGGAGATTGAGCCTTGGACCATTGCCGATGCGGGCCAGCCATGCTCTCCCGTCGGGAAATTGCACCCCAAGTCCATCGACACTCGACACAACTCTCTCTCCTGTCTCTTTGTCTGACCTTTCCTGTACGCGGGATAGCCCTCTACCCCGCACTTGTATTGGGGCACAAGCACAGACCAAGTCGACCTGCTCGTGGCAAAGCCTTTAGACCTTCGTCCTCTCACTCGTGGGAATTTGGCGGCCTCCGAAGCGAATTTCCCACCGTCCACGCGCGGAATTTCGGCTGGAAGTCACGTTGCATCCGCCAAGCGACATTTTCATTCTTCCATCCGAACTGAATGCGGAGAATAGATTCTCCTTCTCCGCGCTTTCCACCGTTTGTTGGCAGGGCTACGGTACAGCCTTTTTGCAAAATTCTCTGCCTCTTCTCCGCCTCTTATTTTCTCCTACGTAACTCATTCCTCCTTCGACCATTCCATGACACATAGTTGATTCTTTCTTTGCAACAACATCCAATCTTTTTGACGCCTTCTGACACTCTGCCAGGAAGTCTCAGCACGTCCAGGATTTTCAGTTGCTCGTGATCATGAAAAGAGTTGATGCAATTGCCCAACTTCGCCGACAACTGATGTCACTCCCCTGATGAGCATGACGCTTGGGATAGCCACGTCGTCTACGTGCTGCTTTTTCACCAATCGTACAGCCGACCGGCCCCTTCGCTCCCCTTGAGCAAACTGAAAATTTTTTCCCACTGCTGTTCTAGTATGGAACCCTTACCCCAGATTCTGTGTTTATAAAAGGCCCAGACTGTCTGGGAATCCGGGGTTGGTCTATCACATGGAACAAGCATTGATATAAGCATTCCGAGTTTACTTTTGTTCAAAAAACATAATCTTATCTATAGATTTCCCTTCACAGAGATCTTTACTTCGATATCAAGGGCGTATCAAGTCTTCCTTCCGCGCCTACTGCAACAAATTTGTCAAGGCAACCAGAAAAACACAATGTCTGCTACTGGCCGGACTTCCGTGTCCTCCAACACCTCTGCATCGTCCGTTACTGAACCCTTGCCTCGACAAGTCTCGTCAATTTGCTATCCAAAGGGCAAGTGGTACGATTGCCTTCGTCCAACAACCACGCCTTATGCAGGCTTTGGCAACCTGACCAATTTTGCGAGCATGTCCAGCAACGGATCTGCGGAAGCAGCTGGAGAGGGTTGGACGAGGGAAGTCTACGGAAAGATGAAGTGATACTATGGACTTTACGGACGACAAGGACATGGGAGGGTCTTTCGGGCCTCGAAACTACCACGAACTACTACTTGGCAATGTGACTGTCACCCTCGCCTTGGTGGCCTTGACCCATGCTGAGATACGAGGCTGAACGCGACGACTTTTTTTCAGGATCAAACCGGCACGAGGGAATAATTGAAACTACGGATGACTGAACGTGCGCTGGGCTTTCTTTTTTTTTGTTTTACTAGCATGTTGATCGATCCAAAGCTGTGTTCTACCAAGGTTTAACGATGGCGTTGACAGGTGCTGTCGCCTTCTTCATGAGTGATGCGCAATATCCTTTACGCGTTCTCCAAAGCTGGGTCTGGACATGGAATGACGGGCAAATGGAGTTTACCTAGATAACAGCCGCTAGCAGTAACTTTGCTTGATCCAGCTTTAACATTCTGGTTCTTTGGAATGACCCATCTACCGATGATCTTATTGTATCATACTCTATCTGCCTTGTTTTACAGGTCCGTCGCGATATCCAGCGACATTATCTTGATATTGTGGTGATAGCCACTTATTGTATCTCACCGTTTGGGTCTCTATCGCCCGAGGGTCGATCAGCACGATCCAAAACGGCATCGTCCTTCGTTTCTTCCATCTTTCCAGAGGAGTCGATGGCAGAGCCCGGATCAGGCATATCTGTCATTTCCGCATCTTCGGTGTTGGAAACTGTGGCTATCTCTGGCAAATCTGATGCTCGCTGCTGCGAGCCCGTCTCCGGATCAGGCACCGTATTGCCTGTCTCTTCTTCGTCTTGTGGTTGTGTTCCCGCATTGTCGCGGCGGTTTCCTGCCTCTTCCTCAGTTCCATTCTCGCCCCCTTCGGCCTTTGCTCTGTTCTCTTCCGCTTCAGCTTCAACTTCTCCGCCTTTCTCGGCTTGGTCGTCAAGGGTGTCCGCTCCCAGCAGAGCCTTCAAATCACCACCATACTGGACCTTCTCACACATAACGAACCGATTCTTGCTGGCACGCAATGCCCTCCACACCTTTCCAGCCTTTCTCTCCTCAATCTCTTTTTTCTCGTCCTCCGTCATCGCAAAGTCCATGTCCAGGTCATCCCTGTCAATGCCCCTGTAGTATTCCTCCAAAGTGGGCACCCGATGGCGTTTTGATGGATGCTTGAGGGCTTCGAGAGGTTCAATTTTCGAAAGAAACGCTAGGTCATTTGCCCCTGATGGATTGACAAGGGGTGCTCGCGCGGCCTCAGCCAGCTTTGTAAGCGTATCACGAGATTCGAGATAGATCCGTGGCGAGACACTGTCGCGCGATATTGATGGACAGTTTTCAGCTTTCCATCGTACCCAGTTTTTGTCTCTCGACAAGATTGTATCAACCATGCGGTAGTAGAACTTGCCTTCGTTGCCGTTTCCACCTTGTTGTAAATAAGCTGCGATTTGAGAACGAGTCGAATGTGCCCATTTGGTGTCATCTTCAGAGAGTATGTAGGAGTATAGCACGGACTTGTTAGTCAGGCCTTCAAATTTCGTTTTAACACCTGGGGAGAGACTGAGCAGGAAGTCGAGCATGATCAGTGCCTGCACAAGGATGTGTCTGCGAAAGGCAATATCATGAATTTCGAGATCAAATAGATCTCTGTTTGTCAGATATTTGGGGCTGAACGTTGAAGTCAAGGCTGATGTCTTGTCAACCTCATTGCGCTTGCGCTTCAAACCGCGTTTGACATCGGTAGGGTTAGTAGAAGAGCCAGAACTATTCGAGACAGACTTGAAGCAGGCGAGTGTCTGTCCGATGCCGTCTCTGAACGCACCCATGTTGGCGGAGTCGAAAAGCTTCGTTGGTGCAGAAAAGAAGGATTGGAGCGACCAGAACTTGGGATACAGGACGTCGAGATCGGGGGGCTGCTCTTTAGGCTCGGACGTGGAGTTCTTCGGAACTGGTGTGTTTCTTGCCGCCTTATCGTGATCCTGAACTTGACTGCTCGACGCAGGAGTATGGGTTCCAGAGGTTGCTTGTGGTGTGCCGGTGTCGATTTCCATCGGCTTGATCGCATCTTCCGATTTGATAGGTGTCGGATCGAAGGCAGTAATGTTCTCCACGTGAAATTCACCACGTAGATTTACCGAGCTCTTGTCGCCGAGGGGAAAGCTCTGGAAGAGGAATATGAAGACTCGTCCACAAAAGACGGTGTCTTCAGCCCGCGATAGCCTCCTGAGTAGCTCATTGCAACATCTCAGAATGACCAAGTTCTTCTGTTTAAAGTGCTTCGCCGTCATCCTTTCTCTCCGCGATTCCAGATAGTCGAAGACCTTCCTGCAACCCTCAATCGTTTGGCTGTCCAGCAGCTCTTCGATGAGCCAGAAACCCAACCCCGGTTCGCACAATTCGTTGTCGGATAGGATGTTGATAATGTCCAGAAGCACCCAGACCCGGGCGAATGCCGGCGCTGAGATATCAACTGTCGCAACTATGTCAACAACAGTGTCGCGACAGACTGTTTCGACTGCGGCATTGTGTATCTGGATTGTCTCCGTAGGGACTGTATCACGAACAGCTTTTATGCGGTCAAGCAGCTCCGCGCAGTCTGCCTCAAGAACGAGGGTATCAATGTCACCATCCTCCCGTGCTTCAGTAAGGCGTTGAATGCAGGACTCGATCAAGGATTTGTAGGTTGCGACGCAGGGAACGTTTGTAGCTGCCATGTTGTCGCGGGGTCGGTGGTCGGAGAGGTGACTGTTGGTCCGTTTACATCAGGAGCAAGGCCGTTCGACCCTAACAAGCATTGAGGAGGGATTGCCCTTCACGTAGAAAGCGTCATCGTCCTGGAAGGGTGGATGATGGATTTGCGGCACAGGCGTGGCAGGCAAGGCAGGTCCAGGAAACATAAACTATGCGGCTCTGCGGAGAAATTAAATTCTCGGCGCAGTTTGTACTAAACTCCACAAGACTCGTTGTCCAACCTGCGCGTGACGTTTTTTTGTACCCACGAACCACGTCTTTTCATGGTCAATGGGCCTTCAACTACGGCCGGCGATGGCTCCAGCCCTCGATGTGCAAGCCGGTGTCAGCGTCCCGAGTGAAAACGGTGTCAACAGCTGGGAAGAGCTGGCTAAAAAACTGTGGTGGGATAGAGATACTGCACCTACGAAGGTCAAACCAGAAGTGATCAAGACAGCAATTTGGGATCCTCTCGAACAGGACTCTTTCCCATTCAACTCTCTCGCTGTCCTTGAAAACCATCAGATTCTCGAAAAATTTCTGTGGCCGACCTTCTCGTCGGAGTCTTCCAACCACCATGTCTTGCTCATCGTCGTCTTCTTTAATGTGAAGCAACGCGCTCGGCTCCACGACTGGCTCTTGTTCAACAACCGCCCGGCAGAGTTTTCAACCCTCCTTCGTCGAGTCCTCTCCTTGAACCTCGATCCCTCTTTATCCATCTTTCCCCGATTGTCGCTCCTCCATTTTGTGCTCGGTGCGTTTCAGTCACTGGAAAATGAGCACGTCCGCAAAGAGTGCGCTCCACTGGTATCGATCGCAACATGGCACAATCTACACGACGAAAGAACAAGGGAACAACTACTGGAGTCGAGCGCGGCAAGGAAAAAGGCGTGGAGAGCCGCTGCGCGGAGATATGATGCGGCTGATCCAGAAGCTCAAAGCCGTTTGCGCTTCGATCGAGCATGGTTGTATACGATGCTGATTGATTTCACTGCAAGGCTCAACGTGTCAAAACTTGCCCACTCTCAAGAAATGGTCTATTGTGAGCGATTTGTGGAGTTCTTAATCGACCTGACAAGTCAACTGCCCACCAGACGGTACACGAATCTACTATTGAAAGACGCGAACATTATCCCCGTGATCCGAACATCAAAGCTGTATCAAAGAGAGGACGCTGTGCTCTTGCAAGACTTGACCCGTCTGCTCGAACATTTCCAGTTTTTTGCGATTGATGAACTGGGGGGTACAGAAGAAAGTCATGATGGCTTGCGCAGAGCACACTATCAAGCCTTGGAAAAGCTGCAGCGAGTGGCGCTGCAGCACTTTGGAGACAAATTAAAGGTTTTGGCACTGTCGAACTTCGGATCCATTGACAAAAGAAGCGAGCTGGAATCTCACTTTTCTACATTGACGGATACCGAGCTGCAGGAGCTGTGTGTGCAGCTTGGGTTTCGAACCAGTTATCCCCCGGCTGCGGGAATCGTTGCAACTCGAGCGCTCTTGATGGAGGTTCTCTTGTCAACCTTCGCCAAACCTCGAGACTTCCGCGAGGTTGTTGGTCAGCTAGCAGTTCTGCCCACGGCTAGCTCGCTGTATGACCCAACTTTACTGGGGAACGAACACTATGATGGCTCCCGGCCCCTTGGAATTCCCAAGCTTAACCTGCAATATCTCACTCTTGGTGATTTCATGTGGCGGTCATTCCAGCTCTATCAAGCCGAAGCTTTTTATGGAATAAGGAAGGATATGGAAAGCATTATCAAGCGGATGAAGCCGAAAGGCGGGCGGGATCGGAGCACGACAGCCTTTGAAGGGGTTTCGAAAATGGCTCTTCCGATCGCAGAACCTGCAGTCATTGAAGTCGGGCCGCCGAAAGTGGGATATCTGAAGCCTAGCTTTGTGCGAGTCGAAGTCATCCTGGACGTTAGCCGCCTTGCGGATGGTATCAGAAGAGAATGGGACAATCTCAAGCCACACGACGTTGTGTTTCTCTTGGCGGTTGATGCGACCAACTCTTCTCAGCTTCTTACCAATGGCCAGGCCAACGATCACGGCGAACAAAGAATGTTCACCAGTCTTAGAGCGGCTGAAGTAGTCCAGATCCTGGACGATGATGGGAGAGCTCTGAGAGATACACGAACAAACGGGCATAGTTCAAGACCTAAGAGGAGGCGTTTGCTACTCGATTTGGACACAAGCTCATACGCTGTCGACAAGCAGAAATCACGCCGATTTGCCTCAGAAATCGCGTCACTGAACGTCATCGCTCGTAGACAGGGGCGAGAAAACAACTTCAAACCTGTTCTGGAGACAATCCAAACTCTAGTGTCTTCAGAGACTGTGCTTCCACGGTGGCTACAAGAAGTCTATCTGGGTTACGGTGATCCAAAGAGTGCATCATTTCCAGCACTTCCGAATCACATCGACTCCATGGACTACCTGGACACATTTCTTGATTGGCAGCATCTCCTGGACAGTTTTCCGGGAAAGACAATTGAAGCAGGCGCTGGACAGTCGGCTCCCTTTGATCCGCCTTATATTCTCGAACGCGCGACGACGGTCGCTTCAGCCGAACCACCGCCAAACCCGAAGAAGAGACGCCGTGACCAAATGGAGCAAGACTCATCCATGCTCAAAGTTTTGACCTACAAACCTCGTAACACGGGACCATATCCAATGGACAACCCAAAGAAGAACACGATTCGCTTCACGGCGAAGCAGGTAGAAGCCATTGTGTCTGGCACGCAACCTGGTCTCACCATCGTAGTCGGGCCCCCTGGAACGGGCAAGACTGACGTTGCAACACAAACCATCAACTTACTCTACCACAATTTTCCATCCGAGAGGGTCTTGCTTGTTGCTCACAGCAATCAAGCGCTTAACCAGCTTTTCCAGAAAATCATTGCGCTTGATATCGATCCACGCCACTTGCTGCGACTAGGCCATGGAGAAGAGGAGCTTGATACGGAGGCATCCTACGGTAAATTTGGTCGGATTGAGTCCTTCCTGGAGAATCGCCAATTCTATCTGTCCGAAGTCAGCCGACTTGCCGCTTCAATTGGTGCTGAAGGAGCACATGGTGCTTCGTGTGAGACTGCCGACTATTTCAATCAGGTCTTCATTAGACCTGCTTGGCAACGCCTCTGGGATATCATTAATGCTGAAAATGCCACGGTGGAGTCCGTCCTGAGTTCTTTCCCCTTTTACAAATACTTCAGCAACGCTCCAGTTGCAACGTTGTTCCCTCCGGATGTCACAATTGAAGAAGCGCGGGAGATCATATCCGGCTGTCAGTATCATATCGACAAGATCTTCTCCGAGTTAGAGGCTATCCGACCTTTTGAGATTTTGCGCGCCGGTCGTGATCAAGCGAACCATCTCCTGGTGAACGAAGCACGGATCATTGCCATGACATCAACACATGCGGCCATGAGGAGATCCGAGATAGCTGAACTGGGCTTTCATTATGATACTTTGATCATGGAAGAAGCAGCACAAATCACTGAAATCGAAACCTTTATTCCATGTGTGATGCAGGACTCGGATCCCCAGACTGGTGAAATGCCCTTGAAGCGGATCATTCTCATAGGAGATCACCTGCAGAACTCCCCCATTATCCAGAACCTCGCTTTGCGCCAGTATGCCAACTTCGAACAGTCCCTCTTTCTACGCCTCGTCCGCCTCGGTGTCCCAACCATCCACCTTGATCAACAGGGTCGCTGCCGGCCCTCAATTGCCAGGCTCTTCAAATGGCGCTACCACAACCTGGGTAACCTAACTCACCTCGTCTTGCAGCCAGAGTTTTCACGCGCCAATGCAGGCTTCCGTTATGATTACCAGTTTATCGACGTACCGGACTACCAAGGGAATGGCGAGCGTGAACCTACACCGCATTTTATCCAAAACCTCGGAGAGGCTGAATACGCAGTAGCATTGTATCAGTTTATGCGCCTGCTTGGATACCCATCACGAAGTATCTCGATCCTCGCTACCTATGCCGGTCAAAGGGCATTGATACGTGACGTGCTCGAGCATAGGTGCAGGAACAACTCGCTTTTTGGAATGCCGAGGATCGTGACAACGGTCGACAAGTACCAAGGCGAGCAAAATGACTATGTCATTGTGAGCATGACGAGGACGCGGTCGGTCGGATATCTCAGGGATGTCCGAAGATTGACTGTCTCACTGTCCCGTGCAAGGCTCGGATTGTATATCCTTGGCCGGAGGGAGCTGTTTGAAAACTGCTTCGAGATGCGGCCTGCCATGGACATCCTGCTGCAAAGACCGGATAAACTCATCGTCACGACCGATGAGATGTTCCCTACTACTCGCTTACTTGAGGATGAGGTAGAAAACACATCGGAAATGGACGGGGTGGAGCATCTGGGTCAATACGTGTACGAAATGACCCAGGCAAAGGTTAAGGCTTTGGGTGGACAGGTTAATGTTCAGGTTGAGGCAGACGAGCAGGATGGTGATGTGGGTGAGGAACTTGGCGCAGACGTGGGGGAGGAGGATCCGTTACATGAGATTAGTTAGGCCGGACTGATAGTGAAGGCGAAACTCCAAGATACCCAATACCGAAGCAACTTGATCTTTGTTTGTACAGGAGTGTTTGACGAGCACTCTGCAGGCCTTTGTGAGGTGGTTAACACCACGTGGGCTCGACCGATGCCAATTCAGCGTTTTCATAAACGTCTTCCCTTCTGAGTCTGCAGACGCGTGTCCTTATTTCACTGCACGCGATTGAGGAGGTACAGGTACAATACCCAGGGTGTTGGATGCTGTGCCGGAGGGCGAGGGATCTCCATCATGTTTTTAGGCACGATCACGAATAAATGTCACCTGAAACACGCGTACAGTGCAATGCAGTCAAAATGTTCCATTCAGCCGAAGAACGCCTAGTGGCCATGTCATGCCTCGTGGTATGTTACTCATGTTCACCCTGCCATAGCACATCATTCCAGTGTGCCGTATTGTATCACATATCAGCCCGTTCTCTTGCCACTCGTGGTACTCTTCTGGAGTCACTCCCCAATGTCCACAGAGATATACAGTGAAATGCCGTCCCGTTGATCAACAAGAATCGATTCGTTCCATCGCCCCTCTCGTTGTGACTCAACAAATCTTAGAAGACGATGGGGAGCTATGCTTTGGTCGTGAAGTCCGTCTCCGTTGGGAGCAATCCACCATCAGCGGCCTTTTCGCATGTGCAGCTACTCGAGTCCCTCTTGCCACAGGCGCATGTGGCTCCCGTAGGCGCAACATTCTCCGTCGCGGCTCGATCGCAGGTACATTGGCCGGCAGGGCGGGCTCCTTTATGTCCGGTCAGTTCGCTTGTTTTTGCATGAAAGGGGGGAGTCATGACGGAGGTGTCAAGCAGGGTAGAACATACTACACGAGCATCGTGGTCCTTGCAAGGTGTTCTCTTGGTTCTTCTTTTCGCAAGTGCAGTGCATAGCGGAGGTTTTGCCGCACGAGCAGGTAGCCTTCTGAGCGCAAACGCAGGCGTCGCTGCGACCACAGCATGTGGTTGGTTTGACCATGGTTGCGGGTGAGAGGTTTTGTGTTCGTTTGGTGGGAAATGTTGTGTTCTGTTCAATGGTTGTTCTGCCGTGGAATGGGACGATAGATGCAATCGAAGTCTGGTTGTGCAGGGAGAAACTGAAGAGATTGTTTCTGAGCGCAGGTGCGTGTCAACGGAGGGGATTATATGTTTCTGTGAATGACGTACCAAGGCTGAGGGCTGACAATTACTTGGGTGGTTATTGGTCAGCCTTGCTTGCCATGGAGCATCTTTGTGGTCGACACCAGCCAATAACGATCATTTTATTTGCAAGGAGACCCGTTACGAGTATTCATCCCATCGCAGGTGATTGTCAGCGGTGGTATGATCTTCCCTTTTGTTGCCCCTTCGGCCAACTACAACAGACTCCGCTCACCTTATATGTCATGGATACGTCCCTTACAGAAGTCTTTGGTTGCAGAACGAAAAGAAGGGCATCTATTGATATGGTCTCAGCACACGCTTGCTACTGCTGGCCTCCTGTCACACCATTTCCTCGATGAATCCAACCAGCCATATGCACCTCGTAGACTGCAACCTTCCCTGAACATGCACGCGTTTAGCATTCTCCCTTCGACATTGCCTTAGACCTGCTTCGAAAGAGTCCGCCTCAAAGTCTCACCAGACAAGGGTTTGCCACACTCCTCGCAGCAGTCCGCAAGCTGGGGCCGCCCGCTCAGGATATCCACCGTCTCCTTCATCGACAGCCAGAATTCACTCTTAGGCCTACGATCCTCCCAGTCGGTACCTGTAGCTTCCAGACCTGTAGCGCCCCCCATCGGAGTGAAAACAACTTCAGAGCCTTGGATACCAATGACAGCTACTGACAACGGGTCGTCTGCAATCCAGTCCTTGGACTTGCCGGTAAACCGGTCCTCGATATGTTGCATACACTTGATTGCCATTCGGAGGGCACGGATTCGATCCATAGGCGAAGGCTTGCCACCCTGTTGATAATGACCAGGTACGGCTGCTCGAGACTCGAACCGACCCCGGGCTTCCTCTTTGATCATATCGGCAATTACCTGTGTCGTGTACGTGGTACTAGCTCTTTCATTTCGAAGGATGATTTTACCCGCTCTCGACGCTCCTTGATCGTTCTTGAAGTTCTCTCGTAGGAACTCAATATCCCTCGCAATCATATGGATATTGATTCCTTCCTCGGGGATGTACACCGCGAGCGCGCCAACCGAGAGACCGGCCATCGTCGCAAGATAACCGGACCGACCTCCTTGTGTCTCGATGACGAACACCCTTCGCCTTGACGATGAAGCAGACTGCCGAATGGCGTCGCAGAATTGGATCAGCGTGTTCAAGCACGTATCACTGCCGATAGAGTATTCAGTGCCAGGGACGTTGTTCGATACTGTCGCAGGTAGCACAACCAGCGGGATCTTGAAAACCTCATACTGTTCTCGCGCCTTTCTCAGTTCACTTGCGGCAGTGAAAGCTTCAAACCCACCAATCAGAAACAGTGCATCAAACTTGTATATCCCGAAGCATTCAGCGGTTTTCCTCATGTCCGCACTCGGTAGTCCACGGTTCGTGCCGATTTCAGAGCCCCCTTCGTTGACCCATGGATCTACGTCGATCCACCGACACTCACGTACAGATCCTAGCGGCTTATCGTCGTGGTGTCGTTGGAGACCTGGGAAGCCATTGTGGATCGCAATAGGAGTATGACCGCGAGTCAAGCAATATGCAACGGCCGCGCGGGTAGCCGGATTCATACCCCCGGCAGGGGCACCGACGTGTATAATGGCGATCCTCAGCCTCTTCTCCTTGGGTAAGAGCAGAGCAGGGTGATCCGTGGAAGTGGTGATGACATAACTGTTGTAGTATTCCTTGAATTCGACGTCGCGCAGCTGCATAGCTTTGTCAAAGTCCTTGGCCGCGATAGCAGCACTAACCGACTTGGTCAAGGCTACTGTCTCCATTAGGTTGGAGCGTTCAATCTTGTTCTCCCGGATTGTTATGACTGGACTGGGTGTGCTTGGAGTAGCTTCTAGGACAGCTTTCACAGCTTCGACGCCTTGCAGTGTCGACAGCCAACGGTCGTAGAAACATGCGTGTCCACCACGTTGTGTATGGCCTAAAACCGTGACGCGTGTATCAAGCTTGAGCTTCTGTGTTAGAAGATCTTTAACCTGGTTCGCAGTGATCCTGTTGAGTTCTCGATCGTGGGCCCCCTCCGCGATGATGACAATCGACCTTCTCTTGCCTCTCCGTCTGTGGGTGGCGATTATATCGCACATTTGATCTTCCCAACCAACCCGAGGAGGTTTTTCGGGAATGAAGACGAAGTCAGCGCCTGTAGCTATGGACGCCATGAGGGCTAGCCAGCCACAATGACGCCCCATGACTTCAATCACGAACCCTCGTTGATGGGAGGCAGCAGTGTCGAAGACGTCGTCGACCGCGCCGCAGATACGTTCGAGGGAGGAGTAACAACCGATGGTAGCGTCGGTACCAGACATATCGTTGTCAATGGAGCCAACTAGACCAACGATATTCAGGTGCTGGAAGGGGTCAACTTCTGCCTGGGTCAGCTCTCCAGTTTCCACCAGCTCTTTGAGTAGACTGGGCCATTCTGCTCTGAACTTGTCAGCACCAGTCAAGCTACCGTCACCCCCGCAGATGACAAGGGCATCAATGCCGCGCTCAACCATGTTTTTCGCTGCTTTCAGTCGGCCCCATCTCTCCATGAACGCCATGCATCTTGCAGTGCCAATCAGTGTTCCTCCTCGAGACAAGTATCCTCTCACATCTTCCCAGTGCATTTCTTTGATCAGATCGCCGCCTTGCACCAGGCCTTCGTAGCCTTCATAGATCGCATAAGACTCGCAGCCCATGTGGATGGACATACGAACAACAGCTCGCACGGCGCCGTTCATGCCAGGGGAGTCACCTCCGCTGGTCATGACACCAATTCGACGCTTCTTGGGAGGAGCGGGCACACCGTTGGCAGCCATTTTACTGGCAGCCCTAGGCAGTGGACGGGATTAGAGGGAATGGTCTGGGTTTCAGGCAGGGTTCTGGTGAGGGAATCGGTACAAAATGATTGAGGATTGCTTGACCGAGGGGCAGGGCAACGCGAAAGGTGCCCTTATTTGTACGGGAGGAGGAAAAAGAAACGTGAAGACTTGAGGCCAGAATGAGAGGATTGTGATAGTAATGATGAACTTATTAGAAGATAATGCAAGAGTCTATCAGCAGATAGCATACGAAGTCTGTCGTGCCGAGCAGCAACAGCTGAAGCCGCAGAACGTCATTCGTGTATCCCCAGTGCTTAGCAGCAGAACTATGAGTGGCTGTTGGGCGCCCGCAGGGCCTAGCGGCCTCACCAGCCCAAGCTCCAGCACCCCCACCATGACCGAGCCTGCCGATAGGCCCAGAGGCATCGCCCCGGTGACAGAGAGGGGCAGCAGAAGAAATTTTAGGTAAGAACAGTAGCGGCCCCCTAGTGCCCCAACTTACTATCTCTAGGCTTGTCACGGCCCTGGGCTCTCTTTCGTTACTGCGCGCTCGAGTTCGCGATCCAGATTTTCACCAATCAAAACATGCTCCAACCTTTCCACCTCTGCTTTGTAGGCTTGACTGCCAGTCATTTGATACAGTAATAACTTAGGCTTCAATCGAGAGGGCCTCCCTACGGACCACGGACTGATAAGAGGTTGCACACATTGCCCTGTAGTTGGTGCGGCACCAAGCATCATGTCTGAGTTGGACACCATCAGCCTGCTGATTCCTCCTGAGCCTTCGTCCAAACCCCAGGATCTCCAAGCGCAGATTCAACAGATTATCGCACAGAAAGGTCATTTTCGTCATTTCACCCAAAGTTCGCTCCTCGCCGAGATCCAGGGCAAAGCCACTGCGCCGGACGCAGTCCAGGTTGATCGGGACGATGAGCCCCAGGCCGAAGATGATACTCCGCAGAAGCGTCAGGAACGGGTTTGGAAGCGGCGAGATGAGATGCTAGAGCGCATCAAGTGAGTCTCCTTTCATCACCCATGATTGCGAAGTCTGACCCGTTACAGCTATGCACAAAACGAGGTCCTCTGCGCCCTAGACTTTGTGTCATTCTTGATTTCTCAGCAGTCAGTTCCCGCTCAGCATTCCATGTCGCCCGCCCTTCAACAGGCCGTTCCTGTCGGGACGCTGGCCTCGAGAGTTTTGAAAGACAGACCAATTCCTCCTTCGACGAAGCGGCGGCTGGCCGCTGTCTCTCAGGGCTGGAGGGCTGAGGGCTTCCATTCAGCATCCCAAAAGCTGGCGGCAGCTTCTGGTAGACTTCAAACCGAAGCTGAGCGCGAGGCAGAGTATTGGCACCAGATTGCTGATCTCAACAGCAGAGGATGGTCAGTTTCGCGACTTCCACGAGACCGCAAGGCCATTGGCGTACATTTCAGATTCTCTGAGTCTGCACCGCAATTTCGGGACCGAGGCTTCGCTCTTCTTCGACAGGGCTCTGATGGTTCAGTCGTTCTGGACCGACAGGTTGGGCTTAAGAAACGCAAACGGCTGGGCGTCTACGTTGTACGGGATGGCGTCAAGACAGGCGCTTTCGACCTTGAAACCACTGGGTCTTCCGGGACGACGGAACTTAACCAGAGCCTCAACGACTACCGCAATGCCATTTTCGAGGAAGAGCTGTTCTATGAGATATGCCGTGAAGCGCGTCTTGTGGCCAACCAAGGCATTACTAAGCGGTCGCAGAGCGTAGAGGTTGACGTCGGCGGCGAGTACCACTTATTGCTCGTGTCGTCCAGCGAAAAAGAAGATGTTACGTCTCCCAATGCTGCAGACAATTTGACAGCTCAATTCGTGGCCATATCTCTGCGGTTGTTGTTGATTGCTGCTCATGAGCAGAATCTGATCAGGCGTTCGCAAAAACCACCGCCAATGACCCCCAAAGCACGACCAATCCCAGAGTACGCGTTGCTCCGACCTATTTTGGCACATTTACGACACCGTGCAGAAGCGGCAACCTTTTGGGATAAGTGCAGAGCGTTGCTGGGTGCCTTCAAGCGAGCAGATCTACCGATCTCGGTGTCGATGGAGGGCTCGAGCACCACACTTTTCCAATCTCTGCAGATGGAACCACCCAACACCATGCTGGCAGGCTTGATGGTACCTGTAAAAACCAGCTTCAACATAGCCCTGACAGCACAGCGAAAGCTGCAGATCGGACTAGCCACAATTCTTGGACCGCCTCTGTTCGGCTCTCGCTACGAAATATCGTCGATTGATTTTGGGCTTGCAACCATAGCGTCATCTCACCATGAAACTCGCGACGAGGCGCTGTCGTTCATCCGACACATATTGTTGTTGGATCTCGTTGCACACAGTGAGACACTAGCCCTAGGGGTGCAAGCTGCGACCCGTTCAGAGTTGGATAAGAGCAAACAAACAGAATGGGCCGTCTCACAGCCGCACGACGGTGAGCTGAGCTTGTACGATGCTCAGGAGGCCATCGAGAAGCTGCAGATTTCGGTGCAACACGAAAGTATCTGCGTCAAGTTGAGCCCCGTGGGAAGGAGAAGCGGTGTCCAGAATATGTTGTGGTCATGGACATCGGCCGGCTGTTCCAAGACAGAGGGAGGTGTGACGAGTGTACAGCCTGATTTCACTTTTGATGGAGCAATAAAGCAGGCAATAGAGTGCAGTAGCCAGAGCAGTACTACTTAATCCGCCTGCGTCAGACTGAGCGCTGCACCGATTCTTCGAGGAATACGGCATACCCAGCTAGAGGGCAACAGGACTCGTTCGACGCGAGCTTCGTTTATATATGTGACACCACGATTGATATGCCGCTGTCATTACGTTGTTCTCTGTCCGTACTATGCTAAGGTAGACGAAGGTTCTCCAACGAAGCGTTCAATTTGTACCGTTCAAAGCGAGATCGAGAATTTAATTCGGGAATGATTGATACTGGCGGGGATAAAACATAATTCCATGTCTCTAAAATCCGTGAGATTACAACAAGATCATGACCACAAACAACCCCATCCGCATACGCCTCTAATAGTTTTGTAACATCGTCAGTCAATTACCGCCGCCGAAGATGCACTGGTAACTATTCATTCAAACCTCTGGAGTCTATGGCTCTTCCCTCAGTGAACGGAGATGGGCAGCCAACTCTACACAAACGACGTCGACCCGCTCGAACCTGCCAGGAATGCAGACGAAGGAAAGTGAAATGTGATCGATTGGAACCATGTGGCCATTGTGTCCTCACCCGGAAGCAATGCTGTTACAGCCATGAATCAGCTGCAGCCAGTCGAACCAAGAATGCCCGAGGGAATATCTCTTTGGTGTGTGAGCAACCATCCGGTCCCACACCACAGCCGGCTTCAATCTCTGCAACAGGAGGTACAGGGCCAAGTCCCGCCTCAGATGCTTCTCATCTCATGGTTCGTGCGCCAGAAGATCAACTCGCTGCCCAATCCTCTCGTGAGACAACAAGGTGGTCCGGCTCTTCGGCGACCACCGCCAATCTTGACAATGTTACAACTGGTCCACAGGATGGAAGTATTTGCTTGAATAAATCCAGGCTATTTGGCCAGAGTCACTGGTCAAATGCTACCCTTGAGGTCCGCCGTCCACGCCTCCCTTCCGCATATATCCAATGCCGATACTTAACTAACGCTCAACAGCTCCAAAAGACAGCGGCAGTCTTAAGTGCTGAAATTGGAAATGCCACGGACAATGAAAGTCTTGCACGACTGAAATGGGAGATTGGTTCTCTCCTTCAAAAATGCAAATATCTGTCCAAGGGTATCAAGTTGTCTCAACTAAGCAGGCACTCGTTATTTACACAAGCATATCCGTCCATCGCGAAGGAGTTCGCCGATCAGATGGTACACTTGTACCTTGCTCGCTTCGAGTCTGTGTTTCGCATCTTACATATTCCCTCGTTCTGGATCGAATACGAGCAATATTGGGGCGCTCCCACGGAGGCTGATACCATTACTCAACTCAAGATCCAGCTAGTTACCGCCATCGGAACTGTCGTTACCCAAGATGCTACCAAAACGACAGGCATCTATTCCACGGCGCGTCAATGGCTATATGCCGCTCAGGACTGGCTGGCTGGACCCATGAAAAAGAACCGCATCAGTATTGGTAGTCTGCAGGTTCAGTGCTTGCTGATCCTGGCTCGACAGGCTCTTTCTGTTGGGGGAGATGTCGTTTGGATATCGATGGGCACTGTCGTTCGGACCGCGATGCAAATGGGTCTACACCGTGATCCGAAACATTTCAAGAGTATTGGCATTCTGTAAGGCTCGCTGAACTTGCACAGTATTCCCGTGACTGACATAGTGTTGTTGATGCTAGTGAAAGCGAGGTTCGTCGAAGACTCTGGGCGACCATCCTGGAGCTGGATATCCAGGCAGCCTTGGACGCCGGAGTACCACCTACTCTCTCAGTACATGATTTTGACACAGAGCCTCCCTCCAACATCAACGACAAGGATATTGATGAGCAAATCGAGGCTCTCCAGGAACATCCCACAACGACGGCGACCGATTCGTCACTACAGCGTTTCCTCCTCCAGACTCTCCGTCCAAGGGTAGAAGTTGCCCGTCGCATGAACGGGCTAGTAACCGCGGTTTCTGAGACATCGTACAAAGAACTCTGCACTCTGACGACCGCGATCATCAGCGCCTGCCGGGCCTGTAGCTCGCATATACCCAGGACGAGCAGCTTGGACGCAGCCTCGTTCCACCACCACCTCGCAGACCTCCTTCTCCGCCGCTTCATACTCCATCTTCATCGGCCCCTTGCTAGCCGAGCCCGAAGTAACCCATTATACTATTTCTCGAGGAAAATGAGCCTGGATGCCGCCATGGCTATACTCACCCCGGTCCCCAAGAACCCTGAATTCGCGCGTCTCGTGCTAGTCGGGGCGGGCATGTTCAAGAACCGCATAATCCACGCGTCCCTGGCCGTGGCGTCGGAATTGCTCACGAATGTTGAGGAGCAAAGCCCGCTGGAATATCCCACGCCCTCATGGGAACCTTCGGCCTATCGAAAGATGTTGACGGACGCGTTGCAAGAAGCGCTGCGGCAGTCTACCGAGCGGATCCGTCTCGGGGAGACGAATGTCAAGCTACGTATGAAGCTGGGTATGGCTCTGCGCCAGACGGAGGTGGCAGCAGGCGAGACCTCGTCATCGATGCAGCAGTTGGCCCAAGCCGCCAAGGAGAGCCTGGAGTTTTCATACGCGATTATCCAGGAGCGGGCAACAGCTGAAGGAGTCGACATTGAAGCTGGAGGACGGAGTGGAATGTCCGAGAACGTTGACCTGGATGACTTCGACCCAGAGCACTTCTCACTCGACCCGAACTTTAGCTTGGACGACCTCTTCTTCCTTCCTACAGATCTAGATGTGAACGGTGTAGCAAGGCTTCCTCAAATGTAAGACCAGGTGAAAATAGAAGATGCATCTAATTTGCTATATCGTAAAAATTGGTCTTCGTTCGCTGCAGTGCATTACAACTTGCTCTCTGTCAAATCCTTAAATGAATACATAGCCCTTACGACCGCCCTTATTAGGTATTCAAGATTGGGCATAAGTCCGAACTCCGCATCCTGACCGAATTGCGCGGAGCTGGTGGCGGTTGGGGAAGATCCGCGCCCGCATCCGGCACGTGGCGGCCATAGTGTTCGCGTATGCGTGCTATATATCATGTCTATAATACCATGGAATGCTAAACGTTCAACTCAGGAAATCATCTCATTTACCTTCTATACCAAGCACGGGGTGAACCTCAAACTTACCTCTACCACCCGTCCTTAACAGTCATGGCATCACCAGCCCTGCCCAGTCAGCACCGGGCCCTCGTCCTCGAAACTCTTGAAGGAGGATTCTCGGTCAAAACTGTCCCAACTCCAAAACCAGATGCCGGTAGCGCCGTCGTACGCATCCTTGAAGCCGGCGTGATCTCATATCATCGTGAGATCTATAATGGAGAGCGAAAGTATGAGTTCCCGAAGCCTCTGGTCGGGGGATTGAGTGCCATAGGACGCATCGCCGCCGTGGGCCCAGATGCCGTGGTGCTAAACCCTGGCCAGCTCGTCTGGGTAGATTGTGTAATCCACGCCCGAGACAACCCCGACTCTCTGTTTCTCAGCGCTATACACGAGGGCAGTGACGCTGGAAGTCGGAAATTGAGTAGCGATGTCTGGCGCGATGGAGCGTTCGCCGAGTACATGAAGGTGCCACTCGAGAATTGCATCCAGCTAGACGAAAACAGGCTGTGTTCGGAGCTGGGATACACCACTCGCGAGTTGATGTATATGATGTACCTACTGGTGCCGTTCGGCGGCCTGAGGGATATCCGCCTCGAACCCGGTGAGACGATCGTTGTGTCTCCTGCGACTGGCGGCTTTGGTGGTGCGGGTGTTCAGGTCGCAATAACAATGGGGGCAAGGGTGATTGCTATGGGGAGAAACGAAAAGGAGCTGGCCAGGTTAAAGAAGCATATCAAGAATGGGACACCAGGAGCCAACATCGAAACCGTCAAGATCATAGGGAATTATGAAGCCGATGTCGCGTCACTGCAAGCTTTCGGGACCATCGACGCCGTCATCGACCTCACACCTCCTTATGCATGCAAAACGACGCACCTGAAGAGTGCCATTCGCTCCTTGCGTCGAGGGGGTCGGTGCAGTATGATGGGCTACGTCGAAGACGTGATGAATTGGAACGTCATGGCCCTGAACCAAACGTTGAAAGGGAAGTTGATGTATGAGAGGGAGGACATTGTGCTGTTTGTTAAGATGTTGGAGCGAGGCATGTTCCCTCGTGGAAAGAACCTCGTGGATCCCAAGGTGTTTAAGACGGAGGAGTGGAAGGAAGCACTTGATGCAGCAGCGGAATGGACAGGGCTTGGTAAGACAGTTATGATTGAGCCATGAGTGTTGACCACTTCTTCACCGGGGACATCTTGGAGAGAGTATGTGTGTCTTGTGTTTGTGTGCGAGGGAGTGAAAGCGAGTGAGAGGATATCAACAATGTTCGGCTGACATCTTGCCTCTTTTGTCCTATGGTCTGAATTGTCCTATCAAGTGTTGCCAAGCATCCAAGATGTGTAGGGCGGCATCACCCCCTGCTCAACACGGAGTGTTGCATCGACTATCCAATTGCTTGGCATCATCAGCAAACGTGTCTTCCAATCCATCAGCCAGCAACAGCAACAGCAACACTGTTACTCTTCCCTTCAATCTCTGTAATACTCTCACCCGGTTCAAGCCAAAAACATTTCCTCTAGAATCCACCCGCTTTTCAGGTTGTTTGTTGCGCAAAGCCGTAAACAAACAGGATGACTACCCGATATCGAGTCGAGTGTTTGTCACCAATCTCATATATCAAGCAGTTGCCTCAAAACCCTTGCTAATAATGGCTAGATGCACTGAAGGCAAGTAAAGCCCGCTGCTGTAAGGCAGGATACGATTATGCTGACTCTGATACGGCTGAAGACCCATCGCAGAGACCAACTTGTATGTAACTGATCTTGTCACACGTCCCCTGATTGCTGATTTCGCCTCGTTAGATCGAATGGATCAAGGTGAGAGGGCAATTTGCAGTCGGAGTGCCTAGCAAAACTCTCACTGCGCACTCTCTAGGGTCTCCTTGCGGTTCCATTCGTCCTCAACTCGCAACCAGCCGTCGAATACGACGGCTCCAATGGCCAGAGCTTGGATACCATGGCGAGGTCAGCGCGACAGCGATTCGCTGAGATCTTCAGAGATGTCGAAGATTTGATACTCGATCACAGTGCGTTCGAAGACTAGCAGAAGGAGGTTAAACGAGCTAACTAGTTGCAGTCAACCAGCAAGCTGTGTCGAATCCGAGGTCTAAACTCAATATGCTGGTGCCTACCATTTCTGCCTTTTTTACACCTCTAGCGTTAGAAGATGCTTTCCGATATCAAGATGCGAAGCGTGCCATCTCCTCCCGTCGTTTTGTTGCCCCCTCTTTCAACGACATCCGACTGATCCTCAACACCGCTCAAGTGATGGCGATGATCCAGCCAAAGCCATACAGACAACTGAAAATCAAGCTGAACCCTGGACTTGAGCTTTTGACATTCGATGGTGATGTCACACTGTACGAAGATGGAGCATCCTTGCATTCGCCTGAGGCGAACCCAGTGATCCTGCGTCTCCTTCATTTTCTGTCTCAGAATGTCAAAATCGGGATCGTGACGGCCGCCGGTTACATGCAACCCGAGCATTACTTCAACCGATTATCTGGCCTTCTTCTAGCTGTCAAGGATTCGGAGAATCTCAGTGCTGCTCAAAAGTCGAACCTGATTATCATGGGTGGTGAATCCAATTTTCTCTTCGTGTTCGACGAAAAGGAAGAACATTGCTTGCGGTATATTCACCGGCGAGAATGGATTTTAGATACCATGAAACACTGGTCAGAGTCAGCCATCCAAGAGCTTCTCGACCATGCCGAGTCTGCGTTTCAATCATGCATTCGCACACTTCGGTTGGAAGCCAAAGTACTCCGGAAGGAACGGGCAGTCGGGATTTACGCAGCTGACCAGTCCAAGAAGCTCACCCGTGAACAACTGGAGGAAACTGTCCTGGTGGTTCAGCAGGTGGTGGAGACCTCGATCAATACAGCCAACTCCGAGAAGCCAGCTTCGTATGCGGACATCCCTTTTACCGTCTTCAATGGGGGTGCCGACGTCTTCCTCGACATTGGAGACAAGTCCCTAGGTGTACAGTCGTGTCAGAAATGGTTTGGGGGTATTCCACCTTCTAGCACGCTGCATGTTGGCGACCAGTTCCTGAGCGGAGGGGGCAATGACTTCAAGGCTAGAAGTGCATGTTGTTGCGCGTGGATTGCCAGTCCAGCAGAGACTGTGGCATTATTGGACGAAATGATAGCTCTGGCGAAAGGCGAATAAGCGCTGGGTTGGCCGCATGAAGTTCAGAGGTCGGGAAGAACCAGACGAACAATAGACCTTGTGAACCCTGGATGCAAAGTAGCCACGTACGGATGATGCGAGTAATCATGCTTACCGGAGTGGGAGGGATCTCGAAGCCGCCCACCGCATATGATGTGATGTGTGACGGCAAACCTTGTCTAAGTCTATTATTGATGGTGCAGTCGTGCAGTTAGCGCTACTAAATAAATTCGGGGGCTCGATCTGTTGCAGGGGTTCGGATCCTTTTTGGGGGGTCGAGATGGCGCAGGCCCAAACTGCGGGTAGTGCGGACGTTGACAACCACATCGTACTTCATCCACCATCTCTAATTAACACGAGGCTGGCTCTGCTCAGCAGTCTTATTCTTGTTGAAGACGGGAGATAGTCAATGCTGACTCTCGTGTCCCTTGACTACTGTGGTCCGTTCTTGTGAAATGTGGTCCTCTCGTCGGACAATGACTTGTTGATTGAGACCAGTCTTCCCCGAATTGAGTCCTCCCTGGTCCTCCTCCCTACGACCCTGCCCGCACACCGTCCCCTGTTGCATTCAGCGCGCAGGCCTCGCGGCGCGTGGATGCCGCCTGTCTCTTACCTGTCACCATGTCGTCGATGCGCGGTCTCGTCCAATTCATAGCCGACCTCCGAAATGCCCGGGCGAGAGAACTGGAGGAGAAGCGAATCAATAAAGAACTGGCCAACATCCGCCAGAAATTCAAGAGCGAGAAATTGGATGGCTACCAGAAGAAAAAATACGTCTGCAAGTTGCTCTACATCTACATCCAAGGGTACAATGTCGACTTTGGACACCTGGAAGCCGTTAACCTGATCTCCGCAACCAAATACTCCGAGAAGCAGATCGGCTACCTGGCCGTCACCCTATTCCTGCACGAGCAGCACGAGCTCCTGCATTTGGTGGTCAACAGTATCCGAAAGGACCTGTTGGATTACAATGAACTCAACAACTGTTTGGCCTTGCATGCGGTGGCCAATGTGGGTGGTAGAGAGATGGGCGAGGCGCTCAGTGCGGACGTCCATCGGCTGATGATCTCCCCTACCTCCAAATCCTTTGTCAAGAAGAAGGCCGCCTTGACGCTGCTCCGGCTCTACCGAAAGCACCCGGCTATAATTCAAAGAGAGTGGGCAGAAAGAATAATATCACTGATGGACGATCCTGATATGGGTGTGGTGCTCTCTGTCACTTCTCTCATCATGGCTCTGATTCAAGACAACCCGGAGGCGTACAAGGGGAGCTATGTCAAGGCAGCTCAGAGGCTGAGAAAGATTGTCATTGAGAACGACATCTCGCCGGATTATTTGTACTACAAAGTCCCTTGCCCGTGGATCCAAGTCAAATTTCTAAAGTTGCTGCAATATTACCCTGCTTCAGGTGAGTACGACACCGTTTCCCATCCTCGTCCGAGCGATTCTGACTTCAGAGTAGAAGATTCGCACATCCGCGATATCATTCGCGAATCACTCCAGGCCATCATGCAAGCAGCTACAGAGGCGCCCAAAAATGTGCAACAGAATAACGCTCAGAATGCCGTGTTGTTTGAGGCCATCAACCTTCTCATCCACCTTGACACAGAGCACCAGCTCATGATGCAGATTTCTTCCAAACTGGGAAGATTCATTCAGTCGCGTGAAACAAACGTGCGGTACTTGGGTTTGGATGCCATGACCCATTTTGCTGCCAGGTCCGACACTCTGGATCCCATCAAACGGCACCAAAATATCATCATCAGTTCGCTGCGAGACCGAGATATCAGCGTTAGGAGGAAGGGCTTGGATTTGTTGTACAGCATGTGTGACACGACCAATGCTCAACCAATCGTCAATGAACTGTTAAAGTACCTGCAAACTGCGGATTTCTCAATACGCGAAGAAATGACGCTCAAGATTGCGATTCTAACGGAGAAATACGCCACTGATGCTCAGTGGTATATTGATATCTCCCTGAGATTGCTGGCCATGGCTGGTGATCATGTCAGCGACGAGGTCTGGCAACGCGTGGTCCAGATCGTCACCAATAACGAAGAACTGCAACCCTACGCAGCACAGCATATCTTTGACTATTTGAAAACCGACAATTGCCACGACACGCTCGTCAAAATCGGAGGTTATATTCTTGGGGAGTTCGGCCACCTTATAGCCGACAACAAAGGATGTAGTCCGATCGAGCAACTGATGGTGCTGCAAACGAAGATGCTGTCAGCTCCCGACCCCACAAGGGCTCTGCTGCTGTCAACATTTGTCAAGTTCGTCAATCTGTTCCCAGAGATCAAACCACAGTTGCTCCAGATGTTCCAGTTCTACAGCCACTCGCCCGACTCAGAGTTGCAACAGAGGGCATGTGAATACTTGACTATTGCGACTCTACCGACTGATGACCTACTACGAACCATTTGCGACGAAATGCCCCCGTTTTCTGAACGAGCCTCCATCCTCCTGCAAAGGCTGCACAAGAAGAGTGCCGGGATCAGCGAAAGGAGAACGTGGGTAGTTGGCGGCAAGGACGCCAATGCCGATGAAAAAGAAGTTTTGCTGGCCCAGCAGACAGGGCTCAAGCGATCCTTTACCACTATCGTCAATGGAGCAACTGGAAATACGAATGGCGCCGCAGTCACACCGGGACAGAATGGAACGACCAGTGCTGCAAAGGACCTGGAAGGACTGGATATGAACGGCCATGACGATGACGTGAAGTCTTCCAGTCTCACGAGCACAGTCCATCTTTCGCCAGACTGGGAGATCGGCTATGACAATCTGTTCTTTGCCGACGAAGGTGTCTTGTACGAAGATCCCCAGATTCAAGTCGGCATGAGGGCAGAGTATCGTGGTCACCTCGGGGTGATCAAGCTGTACTTCACCAACAAGGCCTCATTTTCAGTTGGCTCCTTCACGACCACTCTGGATAACAAATCGGGCCCCAGCCTCAAAATTGATAACAAGAATCTCCCTGATTCAACAGTCAGTGCAGACTCGCAAGTCCAACAGACCATTGTGTGTACTTCGGTCGCGCCATTCTCGGAAGCGCCAACCATCCGCATCTCATATCTCGCCGGAGCCCTGCAGGGATATACTCTGAAGTTGCCAATCCTACCCCACCGGTTCATGGATCCATCGGAACTCTCCGCGGAGGATTTCTTCAAACGTTGGCGGCAGATTGGAGCGGGCCCCCTTGAAGCGCAAAGTACATTCGGCATGCGCAATCCTTTGGCGCCAATGAACGACCAATTTGTCCGCGAAACCGTTGCAGGATTCCGTTGGCGCCTGTTGGACAACGTGGATCCAAATCCAAAGAACATTGTTGGATGTGCGGTGTTGCAGTTGGAGAAGGGAAAGACGGGATGTCTACTCAGACTAGAGCCCAATCATCAGCAAAAGGTATGATTCCCAAGGAGCGCTGTCCTTTGTACATGATCGAGACTGACCTTTTGTTTAGATGTTCCGCGTCACTATTCGTGCGACACAGGAAAAGGTTCCTGAAATCCTGTTGAAACTCATGCACGAACGACTTGCTAGAGGGCCTCCAATGTAGGGGCGGCCTCGACTCGTGTCACCAGCATCAGCATTAGCAGGTCCGGGTATTCAGTCCTTTTTTTTAGCGCCTGTCGTATGGTGTTCAGCGGCCCAGGTGGAGCGGGTACAGCATGCATTATCCTCACGGGTGACATATAATTTGAGCATCTTCTTCTTGAACATCAAAATAGCATGATGCCGTTCTTCCCTTTCTTTTTCCCCTGTGAGTGGTCAAGCTCACCGTTGGCCACAAGGTCATGAGATTCAAGCCCTCTCGTATGACAGAATGGTCTTACTTCTTCTCTTGTTCCGTGTGTTCCAGCACTGTAGCCTCTTTCTTTGGAGGGCGTTCCCCAAATATCGTACTCCCTACCCGCACCTCACTACTACCCAACCTGACTGCGCTCTCAAAGTCCTCCGACATGCCCATGCTCAGCTCCAGTTCATCCTTGTCCTGCAGCCCCAGATCTGCGGCGAGTCGGTCGCGGGTGGCGCGGAGGGTGAGGAAGTCCTCGTTTTCGGTTTCCGCGGTCGTGGCCTTTGACCGCGCGATGGCGCCGATGGTCATGAGCCCCTGGAGGTGCAGGTTCGGACACTTTGTGTGGTCGCGGACGAGTCTGGCGAGGGAGACCAGCTCCGCCGAGTCCGGGTGCAGGCCGCTCTTGGACTCCTCGCCCGACGTGTTGACCTGGATGAAGATCCTCAGCTTTTCCTCCATGCCGGCGTCGGCCAGGGCCTGGCGCCACCGGTCGCCGTGTTCCCTTTGTAATCGCTCGTTGCGCTCCGCGCGACCCTTGTTCAGCAGGTTCGCCTTCTTCTCGCTGTCGACGCTCTCGACCGCCCACAGGTTGTCCACGTCCCTCGTCACCGGCACGCACTTGTTCGACTGCAGCCCGCCGATGAAGTGCCACTTGATCGTCTTGGGCAGCAGTCTCGACTTTTCCACCAACTCCTGCACGTAGTTCTCCCCGAAATGGCCGTGGCCTTGCCCTTGCGTCCCACCACTGGCCGCGGGGGACGCGGTGTCTTCAGACGCTGGCGCAGGACGATGAAGGGCGAGAATGTCCGAGGCGGGCTTCAGCTTCGATACAGCAACGACCCGCACAGGAGCCGCCGGCGGAGGACTCGTGCCAGCAGGCAAGGAGGCGCACCATGCGCCATGGACCCGTTGCTGGACGGAAGTGAGGTTGTGCCAGAGGGCGGATGCGCGTTGTGGGTTTATGGAAATTTTCATGTCTGATGGGACTTCGGCGTCGTGTGTAGAGCTCATTGTCGCATTGATTAATATCTAGGTCGCTTGTTCTATTCGAGAAAAATGAGGGCAATCCACGGCAAGCTGCAGTGGTTGAAGATCGGGGATGTATGTACATTGTATAAGCCTCCTCCTAGTGATAATTTCATTTGTGCCTTCGCCGAATACCACGTCATGGTTTCGATTGGAATCTGCGGCAAAAACTCGCTCAACTATTACTGCACAACACATCAACACATTAACGTGGAAAAGTCCTCATTCATTAAACGGGGTATCTTTTCGTGGTGCCAGCCTGTCTATCAACATCATCAACCCATTGTCTATGGAGCCCACAACATATGCAAAATCCTAGTCAAACTTCCAGATGGCAAGCGAGTCCTAGTCTATAAGTCATTTTCCCACATGCCCAGTCTATCGTCTATCGTCCATGGTCCACGGCGTGCATATCCATGGTATGGTCAAGATTTCGCGTGAAAGAACGCCAACGCTATGAATTCAACCGTCTTGCCACCCTTATTCGTCGTCTGAATCAGGGGGGTGAGGTGTCCCAGGAGGTTTATTGAGCCATTCGATACTGGAAATCAAATCATTAGCACTTAGTACAAAGACTGCTAGGGTAGGGTCAGAACTTACTGTCTCAGTCTTCTTCTCACTTCCCTTTCCTTCAACTGCGCCCTCGTCATCTTCTTTTTCTTCTTCGCCTTGAACTTCATATCGCTGTTGTCTTCGACGCCCGAGTTGACGGCGGAAGCAGTAGCGCTGGATACCGCGGAGCTGACATTACTGGACCCCGGGCGTGAGTCTTCAAACCGGTTCAGGTCGATAGCAAGGTGACCTTTGTGCGTCACTTTTCCGTTGGCCACATGCCACTGTTCCGGACACAACGCTCCAACAAATTCTTCGTTATGACTGATCATGACAACGCCACCCTTGTAGTCGCGGATAGCCACAGCCAGACCACCTAGTGAATCTCGATCCAAGAAATTGGTCGGTTCGTCGAGGACCAACAGGTGAGGGTTGTTCCACATGGCACCTGCTAGCACGACTTTCACTTTCTGGCCACCACTCAAACCCGAGATCTCGTTGTGGTTGGCGATTTCAGGATCTAGTCCAACGTCCTCAAAGTGCTTTGATATCACCTTGGGTTCGAGAATGCGATAACCTAGACCTTCACGTGATGCCTCGTGGTCATCAAACTCTTGGACCAACTTCTGGAAGCCCCACTCTAACAGGGTCTCTCTTGAGACCTGCGAGTTGAACTTTGGAAGCATGTTTCGCCATTTAACCTCGTACTGGAACGTCTTCTTGTACTTTTGCCGGCCGATCAGGTTCTCGATCTGTCTGGAACCCTTCCCATCTCCGAGGTCGATCCATTTATCCATCTGTGCCTTATCCTCAGCAGTGAGCTGCCGCGTAGCTTTCATCAAGACTTCTCGATCATCTCCGTTGGCATATCTCCACTGTAGATACTGGTTTGGTGTTTTCTCCAAATGCATCTCGACGTGCTCCAAAGCATGCTGCTTGATGTATCCAATTCGCAGATTGGGATGCTTTTCCACCTTGCCCGTTTGAGGAATGGTTTCGCCAGTCAACAACTTGATCAGGGTGGATTTGCCTGCACCGTTGGCACCGATGATGGCGACTCGGGATGATAGACTTAGTTGACATGAAACGTCGGTCAAGCTAGGCTTAGATGCACCGGGATAGGTATAGCTGACATTCGTCATGCGGATGATAGACCGTGTGTTAGACTTGACGCCGCTGAGGATGCCAGGAGGAGGGAACTTGAATTGCACTTGCGTGGCTGATAGTGTGTAATAGCTCTTACCCTCGGGCTTGACTTTGACGAATGCCGCGAGATTTCCAGGATAATGGACCAACTTCTTGTTCTCATAGTGATAAATGTCCGTGCATACTGCGTCGAGGAAGCCAGAGTCGTGGGACACGATCAACGAAGTGATTTCCGTGTGCTTCTGGAGATACTCCTCGAGCCACTTGACATTCGCCACATCCAGGTGGTTGGTCGGTTCGTCGAGCAGGAGAACATCAGCCCTCATCAACATAGCCCTTGCCAAAGCCAGCTTCATCTTCCAGCCTCCGGACAACGAACCCACCTTGTGGGACTGTCGACCTTCGGGCCCGGCTGTAAAGCCAACTTCGCTCAAGACTTCTGAGATTCGCGCTTTGCCTTCTTTGGCTATTTCGGGATCTTTGGACACAAATTCAAGAATGCTGATATCAGCATCCTCGCCCTGATTGTGCTCCACAAAACACGTCTTCAGGACTTCCTTGGGTGGAAAACCTTCCAATTTCCCTTCAGCAATACTCCGCATTAGAGTCGATTTCCCTGCGCCGTTACGGCCACACAGACCGTAGCGATGTCCCTTCAGAAGTCGTAGGTTAGTGTGCGAGAGTAGTAGCATACCGCCATAAGCAAGCGAGAATTCGGCATTGACAATCTCGACCTCGTTCGGGTCCTCAACAACTGGAGCCCCAAATCTTTTGTGATCCTCATCCACAAAGTGCTTCTGCACAGCCTCAGCAACAGCTGTACAGAGCTCGTCTGGTAGCATGTACTTCAGATACGGTCCAACCCGGGAGGGAATACGTGAGAAGACTCGAGAATTGACGTCTTCTCTAACCATTTCCGAGACATAAGTCTGGCCGGTCTTCCAGACCGACATGTCCTCCTTGTTGAGACCGCCTTGGGCGCGAATTGAGCTGTCTAGGACTTTGAGAACGTCATCAGTGGTTGTTCTCGCAATTTGGCCATTGGTCACCCCATCTTTATCGTCGCCCATAGCTTTCTTCATCACATTGACGGCTCTGGTGGCGAGTTCTCGGACTTCGGGGAGTGACGCATTGTCTTTCACCCTTTGCACGCCAGGCTGTAATTTGGGCAGGAAGGTTCTAGCCTCGACGGGATCGTGCACGAGCTTGGTCAAGTTCTCCACGACAACCACTGTCTGGCGGAGAACTTCTTGAGATGTCGTCGGCGTGTTGAGTGATCGTTCCAGCAACGGGGTAAGAAGAGCGAGAACAGGAGAGGTGACGATGGCGACAAAGGTAGTTTGAGAAAGGGCGTGAATCGCTTTCTGGAGAGTCTGGGCGGACGGGTTTTTCATGGTGTCGATGAGCAGGGGTATCCGAGGGGCTACATCGTCGTTTTGGAGCAAAGTCGTGAGCGAGGTCATGGTCTTGGTGGCGGCTTTGGCGACTTCAGCTTTGAGGTCGTGCATACCACCCTCCACAACTGGGATAAGCTCCTTGAGTGTTTTACCCATAGAATCCCGCAATACATCCTTAGCTTGTTCCTCCTCTTTCGTGCCTGTTCCCATCTGGGCCTTGTCGGCCATCTTTCCCAAGAGAGTGTAAGCACCCACAGTGCCTTGCCATTTTCCAGTTGGTTTGGACAGATAGGCCTGTAAAGCCGGGAGGAGGCCTATGACCATGGCCTCGGGTGCGAGATTCTTGAACAGTTCGTCGACGGCGTATTGTGCCGACTCACGAACTGAAGAACCCTTGTCGGCCAACCCATCGAGGACCAAATTGAAGAGGCCACCGTCTTGGATCAGGAAGACCACTTCACTCAGCGGCTGCTCACGGGGGAATCGCTCAAACATTGCCCCGAGGATGAACATGGCGCTTTCCCGTTTGGCGCCATTCTTCTTGTCTGCGGCGGCCTTTTTTATCTCTGGTATGAGGTTGTAAGAGACAAGACCTCGAATACCCACCGATTGGATAAGGAGGTTTGTGAGGGCATATGCAGCATCGAGGGAAGTCTGGGCGACATTGGTGTCGACAATAGTTTTCAGAAGGCTGCTGACTTCTTCGGACGCTGGAGCGACCCCGGAAAAGTTGGACTTCGAAGGAACGACCGTCGTCGCCATTGCGGGAGCCAAGGGGGGGCTTTCGATGTGTGGCATTCCTTTGCACCTGAAATTCCGTGCAGCGCGGAACTTCTAGGTCTCCCGAAAACAAACAGTAAAAATCGAACTGGGGAAAAAATTTGAACACAGAAGGCTGGACGGATCAACAAAAACGATGGTGTCGCTCCCTATGCCACCGCAGCCCGCGCAGGAGTGAAAAGTAACCCAAGGGGAAGACACAAAGCAATAGAAAAAGAATAAATTGCAGAAGCGACGAGGGGCGTGTCGGAGGAGAAGAGGAGCCTATGAGAGAAATCTGACACGGCCTGCGCCCACCAGCCACTGACTTCACTGGCTGCTTTGGAAGGATGGAAGATAATTTTTTTCCTTTCAGCCTTGTTTGAAATTTTTTGGGGGCGCTGGCCAGATACCAGGGGGGTGGTTTCTAATCGATAAGAGATAGGCGGAGCAGGGCACTGTTGGGGGCCACCAGAGGGGGTTGGTTGACTGACTAAGCAGCACAATATACTGGTAAATTCATGCTATTTCCGTTGCCACCATGGCGAAAATGATTTCGATTCTCCTCCAACACCAAGTATACACCTGGTTATGCAGTAACTAGAAGCTTTTGGCTACAACAATATATCTACAGTGAAATCCCCAGCTCGAAAAACATTCTTTTATCCACATCACGTCATCATATAGAAGTGAAGAACTCTCAGTGCCTGTCTCATAAGATGGACAGTCCAGCGGCTTCACAGCAGTGCTCAACAGAACAGTTGTCAAACAAGGCTATGCCCCATGATAGTGCATCAGCATCTTGTCATTAGAAGCCTGCCTCTGTATTGCCTTCACCCATACTCCGGCTAGAACTGCTGCCGCTTTGAATGGCGCCAATAATTCCATCGATGTATGGCGCTCCACTCCACTTCTGATGAGTGAGAACATCAACCCCAAGCTCCTTCTCCCGACTCTGGACCAGCTTGACATAGGCGAGCATTCCGTCTTCCTTAAAGCCTCGCGACAGCTCCGCGCTAATCGTGGCCGTGGAATGGAGTCCGGCAAGGGAGATCAGCTGAAGCACGAAGCCTTCCTTGGCAAGATCCCATACGAATGACTTGAGCGAAGTATCGTTGAAGCCCTGACCCATCCAGTTGAACGACGGGCTCAGATTATAGACAAGCTTTTTGCCAGGGTAGGCCTCACGGATCTCCCGAGCGAAACCGGCAGCTTTCGACACGCTGGGGTCGGCAGTCTCCAGCCAGAGAAGGTCCGCATAAGGGGCGAACTCAATGGCACGCTTGGTTGCAGCAGGAATGCCCGCTCGGTAATGGTAGAAACCTTCGCGAGTTCGAGGGACGTCGCAAGACCAACCCACGGGCGACTTGGTGAATTGAGAAGAGAGTTTGCGGCGTGATGAGAGGGACATGTTGCGATCTGCCTTGGTTTTGGCGAGATATTCCGAGGCATCTCCGCCTTCAGCTTTGATGTGGGCTTCGACAGCTTCGTCAAAGGTGACCAGCTTGTGCTTCTTGACCCATTCAGCTTCAAACTTGTCCACTTCTGGTCCATCTGCTCCGTTCAGCTCCATTTCCTGGAGAACCTCGGCCAGCGGAGCGGTGTCTTCGGTTACACCAAGGATATACTCGTGATCCCGCACGTCGATGGCGCTGGAGAGTAGTTTGCCACTCTCCGAGTCAGTTCGGGCAATGACAAGGTTCTCGCTGCCCATCATATCCCATTGAAATCTTGCGGCGACGAGGCGGTTGATGTGGTCGCCCACAGGTACCAACACTTTCCCTGCCAAATGACCGCATTTCTTGCCCCCGTGGAGCTGGTCCTCGAAATGCACTGCCGCAGCACCATTCTCGGCGAAGAGCTTCGCCAGCTTGATCACGGCAGACAATCCACCGTGCCCGGTGTCTCCATCTGCAACGATAGGTCTCATGTAGTCGATATAAGGGGTCTTCTTCCGTTCTTCCGCAGTCATCTTCCGCCGCGCGTCGAAATGTTTGCGGTCGTGGAGTTGCTGAGCTTTAAACAGTCGCTGAACTTGATTAGGAACCGTGTTATAAGGATAGTCGCCGAAGTCTGCCGAAACCTCATTTGTGGTCGTGAGAACGGATGAGCAGGCCCAGCCCGATACATAGAGAATCTCTTGGTTGGGCGCTTGCTGCGTCATCTGGACGGGATCAATTGCTCCCATGGTGTGGACTGGCTTGCCCTCGGCTGCTCTCTCTTCCAACAAATTGAAGAGTTTCCTCGCCATGAGTGAGCTAGGGTATACCTGCTGCAACGTCCCTCGTTTGCTCACAACATCTTCTGGTCTGTAAGGTCTTTTGATGCCCTTGTATCTCGGTGATGCCCACCATGCCTTCACATCTTCTACTTGTTGCTTGAACAAAACGTCTTCTGCGTCGCCAGCTTTGTCCTCGGTCGAGAGAAGTTGAAACGAGTCGGAAGGTAGTGAAGTGGACACGGGAGGGTTCACTGCGGGTAACGAGGACAAATATCGGGGCATAGCTGCGAAAAGTGGTTTTGATACTGTTGCTCTTGTGGTGTGTCTGGCTGCGAGCCTGGGAAGGCTCCTGGGTAGGCGTCGAAGCATTGTTCTTGCGATATCACTGACCTCTTCTAAACATTCCAAACAGTAGCAATGGGGGAATGAACAAACGGCACTCCCCTGGGTTATAGCATTAAGAAATGGCGCACCTCTATGAGCCTTGCGGACGGCAGCCCGAAATTGCTTGGTAAGAAATAAACACCTCGATCGTGGAGAAAGAACACTGTCGAGGGCTCTCAGAGCTGCTGGAGATGCTGGAGACAACGAGCCTCTCCCGAATTCGGGCCGCGAAGCGACGAGCTCCGGCAGGGTCTGTGGGGGGTTTTTGAGGAGAAACGGAGGGCTGGAAAGTGCCTCGGGACATCGGTTAGGCTCGGAGCTTTTGTTCATGGGCTGAAGCTGTCCACCGAAAATGCGCCTTTCACAAGGGGCTGGTAGGCTTGTCGCTAATAGCGAAGTCCGGACTTCACATTTTTTTGGTTCGAAGCAAAAAGCTCTTGCATGCCGCATTCTTGCAGAATACTGTTAGCTTTCTCGACTCTCACCTTCACCACCAGTGCTCACACACTATCTTTTCGCGGTGTCGACATCTTCTCCCACTGCGTCCATTGAAGTCCACGAACCCCGCTCAGGAAGCACCGTCTCAGCAAACAATAGAGACACAAGCTGTGAATAGGAGGATTGTTGACTGCAATGGCTGCCACAACCAGGACCACCCAGCACGCCCTGAGAAGCCTTCGTGCTGCTTCGTCAACCCGGCCCTATGCCTCCTTGACCCTTCGGACGTACGCCTCCTCTGCCGAGCCCGACCTCAAGGCTACGCTTCAGTCTGTCATCCCTGAGAAACGAGAATTGCTCAAGCAGGTCAAGAGCCATGCCGACAAGAAGATTGGAGACATTACTGTCGGCCAAGTCATCGGCGGCATGAGAACAATGAAGTCCATGGTTTGGGAGGGTAGCGTGTTGGACGCCAATGAAGGCATCCGCTTCCACGGCCGAACCATCGCCGACTGCCAAAAGGAGCTCCCCAAAGGCACCTCTGGGACCGAGATGTTGCCTGAGGCCATGTTCTGGCTCCTTTTGACCGGCAAAGTCCCTTCCACCTCCCAGGTTCGAGCCCTCTCGCGCGAGTTGGCCGAGAAGTCGGACCTCCCACCCCATGTCGTCTCTATGCTCCGCTCATTCGACAAGAATGTCCACCCAATGACGCAGCTGTCGTGCGCCGTTGCTGCTCTCAACACCGAGTCCAAGTTCGCGAAGAAGTATGCAGAGGGTCTGAACAAGGCGGACTACTGGGATTCGACCTTTGACGACAGCATCAACCTTCTCGCCAAGCTGCCTCGTGTGGCTGCGGCAATCTTTGACAAGTCTGCCCTCGACCTGCCCTTGGACCTTGACCAGGACTGGGCTTACAACTTCGCGAAACTCCTCGGGAAGCCAGGGAAGGAGAACGAGGGCTTCCAGGACTTGCTTCGTCTTTACCTCGCACTTCACGGAGATCACGAGGGTGGCAATGTCTCGGCTCACGCAACTCACCTGGTCGGGTCTGCTCTTTCTGATCCATTCCTGTCGTACTCTGCTGGCTTGCTGGGTTTGGCCGGACCTCTGCACGGTCTTGCTGCCCAGGAGGTGCTTCGCTGGATCTTGAAGATGCAGGCGCAAATCGGTGAAAACTTCTCTGACAAAGATGTCAGAGACTACCTCTGGGCAACTCTTCGCTCCGGCCAGGTTGTCCCGGGCTACGGTCACGGTGTGCTCCGCAAGCCTGACCCACGATTCAAGGCATTGATTGACTTCGGTGATGCCCGTGAGGACATTGCAAACAATCCCGTCTATCGGCTGGTCAAGAAGAACAGCGAGATTGCGCCTGGCGTCTTGACCGAACACGGCAAGACCAAAAACCCTCATCCCAACGTCGACAGTGCTTCGGGTGTTCTCTTCCACCACTACGGCTTCCAGGATCCCTTGTACTACACTGTCACTTTTGGAGTCAGCAGAGGTCTTGGTCCTTTGGCGCAACTGATCTGGGATCGTGCTCTGGGCATGCCAATTGAGCGACCCAAGAGCATCAATCTCGACGGACTCTTGAAATTGGTGTAAACCTTCACTGTCTACCAGGAATCGTTGTACATAAATTTGCCTTGTTTACGTGGATGGACCGGCGTCCTTAGTCTGTGTTGTACAGCCAACAGGGCGCTTCTCAAAACTTCTCAAAATGATAGCAAAATTCTAGATCAAATGCTCCGAACTTGTCCTGCGACATTTTCCTCTGTGGTGACACGTGATGTGACGGAACAATGTTGTTCCGATGCCATCTGCTCCTCGTCTGGATTCTCACTTCACCTGTAACCTGCCTGACCAAAAGAATGCTTCAACCTCTCAATGACCTGACCGCCATACTCCTTCTCGCTTGGTCTCAAGGACTACTCGTCAGGAAGACAGAGTTTCCACACCATACCGAGCCTTCGGAAACTCTGACCACGGTTCACTCACATCCATTGTATCCCTGCTGCTGCCACATTTTCACACTCTTGACAGTCATTTGGCCGCCGTCCTTCCACGTCGGATACCATGTGTCTCGCGCGTTCCAGAAATCCTTCTTCGCAGTCTGACCGGCATCGACCCAGGGTTTGCCCTTTTTGCCGTCTTCGAACCATCCATTCGTACCGCCAACGGCGACATTCAGGATGAGATAAAAGTCTTGGTCAAATGGTGTCGATGCACGGTTGTACTTGGTCCATGGATCCACAATGCGAGTGCCATTCGCATCGGCCTGGGGGAAGCGGCCACGTCCCCAGAGTGGCTTGTTGAAGTTGGTGTACAAAACCTGCAGCAGCCGCGTGTCAATGTAGGTGAAGATATATTTCTCCGACCATTCCAGCCCAAACGTATGGAACTTTTTCGCGAAGGTTGTGTGCAATGCGTTCCTCTTGACGTTGGTCCGCCACCAAGCATCATTCGCAGCGTCTGGACCCCAGTGTAGAGCGCTGGAAACAATGTTGTTTCCTCCTTGCGGATAGGTGTGGTTGTTGCCTCGAGACTCGACGATATCGATCTCTCCAGACTGTGGCCACACCCCATACTTGGCCTCGACAGGGAGCAACCAGATTGCAGGCCACAGCCAATCACCTTCAGGTAATTTGGCTTCGATCTCAATCCGACCATATTTGATCACAGCGCCTTTCTTTGTATGGATACGCCCAGACTTGACAGGATTGACAATGGTGCCATTGGTTCTGTTTGTACCGGTAATGCAGTTGCTCCAGACTGATGATGTACATATGCCACTGGCCTGCAGATCAATGACGTTGTCAGTCTCGATCAATTTAGCATCTTGAAGAGTCGGCTTGATCTGAAGCATTCCATCTCTCACAAAAACATTCTCCTCCGTCACAGTGGTCTCCTCGAACTGACCGTTCCCAAAACCCCCAACTTCAGCTTCTTTGGTCCAAATCCTGGAGTTAAAGCCGCTCGAGAAATCATCCAAATACACTGGACAGTACTGGTGATTGACCACGGTTCGAAGACCATCCCAGACCAGCAGACCAGCAAGCCCGAAACCAATTGCAAGTCCAATCAATGGGATAATTGTTACCCATTTCTCTCGAGGATCTTTGACCTTTGTCCATGGCTTCTGCACCTCGCCTTTCTTGACTCTGCGGGAGTGGAAGTATCTCTGGTTGAGCATGGGCTGGACGAGTACTGCAGATGATGCCGCCCTCGATGGATCTCCAGAAGCGTAGGGGGTAAGGAATGGATTGACTGGCTTCTCATGTTGGTATCCGCCACTCGCAGTCGCTGAGTCTGGCGAACCAGGCCGAGGCATAATGTCAATACTCATCGTGGAGTCCGCTCGAGAATAACTTGGCCGAGAGAAATGTGTCATGGTAAGGCTGGAAAGTATTAAGAGCTGTGATATCGTTCAACTTTCTGGACGCGGCGAGGCTCTATCGACCCTGTGATAACAGGACAGTGATCTCTCCAAATCTGCCGGAAGCTGTTCTGTAACGAACTATGGCACGAAAATAACTCCAACGTCAACCCTTAAAAGCCACAGTCCTGGTGACGCGCTCCTACGCCGGCGCAGAAAGTTGGACTTGTCTCGGCTCAGGCGGTCATATGTCTCATCCGGCTCCCAACCGCGATCAAGCGACAGATTGAGATTATCGCAACTTAGCAAGTCCGCAATCTCTTCACTGAATTGAAAGGAGCGGGAATATTTCTCTTACACTATAGCCACTTGTCTACAGGACTGAAGGTGAGCCATAATGATCGGTACCAAGGTGGAACAAACCAACAAGCATATACCTCATTCAGCAATGGACAACAGGGATAGAGACCCCGTGTAACAGGATGAGTCTCTATATTTACCATCAATTGGTTCCCGGACTGCCAGACATGACACTACATCATGCATGATGCGCACAGACCTGATATGACCATGTCTAGTCAGAGAAACACATTTACTGCCCTGGTGGCCCTTGCATACACGTTTGAGATGAGGCTGACTTAGACCAAACCCGGCATAGTTCCAGGAGCCCCTGTCTGAGGTCGTTGGTCCAGGAAACATGACCTGTCAAGTCTCCTTGCGCACCATCCCCTTCATTCTCTTTTCCCTGTTCCTGATGTCTACAGGCTTATCTGGGCTGCACTGAACTGGCCTGGTCCTCGTCGAGATGGTCTCCCCTCTTGATAGAGCGGCCAACACTATTTTCAGCTAAGAAAATCTCAATGCCATCGAAATTCGACCCCGGTGATGACTGCTGTGCTGCAAATGGATTTGGCCATGTCTCATCGCCATGACATGGCTCAGAAAGGCAAGTGTTCAAATATGATCAAGACAGACAAGGGCTATGGTGAGTCGAAACCCAAATCTTGCTCTTGATTTGGAACCCTTTCTGGGCTGTCAACTCAGGTTTGGAGTGAAAAGTTTCTTCAGCTACTGCATCCACCGTCTCTGTTTTCTAGGTGTCACTATTTAACGCCGGTCTGTCAGCAAGACCATGTGTGGTCCCCCAGGATATTCCATGAGCAGACGGAGTATTGTTCATCTTTAGAGCGGCCCCATGTTTTCCTTCTCCAACTCTCCCCTTTCCTACACTTATCTAGCACGGTGGTTCTCTCGTCGTTCCAACTGCTTCTTCAGGAGGGAGTGCATCACGGTTGGGGCGACACGTATAAACCACAAAACAGCGCGGCAGACGATCTGAGCTAGTTAAGGTACCCAGCAAGACAGTTCCGCCTCGACATCACCCAATGGCTGGCTCCCCGATTCACGGCTTCCTTACCTCTACTGAATCCCCTTCGCAAAGCGATGCCGCATCAATTGGGGGCAAATCGACACGCAGCGTCCGAAGTGCCCTTGAGGAGATCAGATATGAGGTTATGGTTAATCATCTCTATCAGCAACAGTGTTCGCGCCTATGGGTCAGTGACGGAAGCGGTGAAATCGAAGGAGTGGTGCTTCGAAAGTCTCGTGGAATCTACCTTTCATGTCCATCAGCTCTTCGAGACTCACAGTTTGGGGAGGTTTGTGCGGAGCTTAATGTACAGGTAAGCTATACTACCCTGACCATCACAATAGACTTATTCGGACAATAGGTCGCCATGACGGTGAATTCCAGAGTCATCAAAACATTCTTGGCTTGGGCTCCTGATGCTACCGACGTTCCTCTCATGAATGGCCTACGTGTTCAAATCCTACCCACGATTGCTCACCTGCCTCGTGCACGAAAATATCAATTTGCTGCCTTCATTGCCGCTGATTCGCTGTTGGTTGTGTGGGACGATGATCCTTCAAATGTAACGAGCAGAGCAGCCTCCATTGAGTCTGAGTTGATGGAGCTGGTGTGGCATACCGGCGAGGCCGGTGATAAGGAAGACGTTTCCAACGAGAAAAACGGAGCTTCCACAGCCTCTCTAGAGCTCGAGTCCGGAGAGTTACCCATCCAGGATCGTCCGACCAACCTGATGAACACTATACTGGTCGCATTTACACTAATCATTGTTGTCACATTACTTGGTCTGGCATGTCGATCTTTGGCAACTGAAATCGCCGTCGATGGCTCATACATACGCCTCGCATTTCTCTCCTTGGTTCCCGTACAGATCTTCTTTACCTTGGTAAGTCTCGTTCTTCGTGTGGAGGAATCGTTAATGACTTCTTAGTTCTTCGCCCAAGTTATTGTTGGTTGCGTGGCACAGTGCCTTGGGCCCATCCAGCAGATGCAACTCAACTCAAAATACTACTCAGCAAAGTGCTCCCCTCGCCTACGTACGTCGTCCTTACCGCACATTACTATTCAGTGTCCTGTTTACAAGGAAGGACTTGGCTCCGTAATTGCACCAACGGTCAAATCGATCAAGCGAGCCATATCAACGTACGAGCTGCAAGGTGGCACCGCAAACATGTTCATCAACGACGATGGCCTGCAGATCATCGAGGAGGAGCAACGGAAGGCACGGATTGACTTCTACCAGGACCACAATATCGGCTGGACGGCTCGTCCAAAACATGGTAGCGAAGGCTTTATACGCAAAGGCAAGTTTAAGAAGGCCTCCAACATGAACTATGGCTTGATGCTGTCATGCAAAGTCGAGGATAAACTTCAAAGGTATCACCGCAATTCGACCTGGACGCCCAGTGACGAGACCGAAGCCTACAACGAATGCTTGCGAGAAGTGCTGGACGAAACTCCACGTGCCTGGGCGGATGGTAACATCCGCGTCGGGGACTATATCCTATTGATCGACAGCGACACCAGGGTACCAGCAGACTGCTTGCTCGACGCTGTGAGCGAGATGGAACAATCTCCGAATGTTGGAATCATGCAATTTGCATCCGGCGTAATGCAGGTTGTGCATACCTTTTTCGAAAACGGCATCACCTTCTTCACCAACCTCATCTACACCGCCATCGAATACACGGTCGCTAACGGTGACGTGGCTCCCTTTGTAGGGCACAATGCCATTCTTCGTTGGAGTGCGATTCAGCAGGTCTCCTACGTCGATGAAGACGGCTACGAGAAATTTTGGTCCGAGTCACATGTCAGCGAAGACTTTGACATGTCCTTGCGACTTCAGTGCGACGGCTACATCATCAGGCTGGCGTCATGGGCCCACGGAGGATTCAAGGAGGGCGTCAGCCTCACCGTGTACGACGAGCTGGCCCGATGGGAAAAGTATGCGTACGGATGCAACGAGCTTCTCTTCCATCCCATGAGGAAATGGATCTACAAAGGGCCCTTCACAGAGCTCTTCCGGCGGTTCCTCTTCTCCAACATCCGGTTCACTTCCAAAATCACGATTGTCAGCTATATTGGCACGTATTATGCCATTGGCGCGGCCTGGATCATGACGCTCGCCAACTACTTCGCCATCGGCTGGTTCAACGGCTACTTGGACAAATACTATATTGACAGCTGGAAAGTCTGGTTTAGCATCGTGATTGTGTTCAACGGCCTTGGAAACATCGCCCTCGCGATCATGCGGTACCGCATCGGTCAGAAATCCTTCGTCCCGGCCTTGCTGGAGAACTTCAAGTGGATCGTCATGCTCTCCATCTTCCTGGGCGGGCTGTCGCTGCACGTCTCGCAAGCCCTGCTGGCGCACATGTTCGAGATCGACATGACTTGGGGCGCCACCTCCAAGGAAGCCGAGTTCTCGAACTTCTTCATCGAGGTCCCCAAGGTGGTGAGGAAGTTCAAGTTCAGCATCGCCTTTGCCCTCGTCGGCATCGTCGGCATGGTCGTCCTGGCCACCAACCCCGGAGGCTACATTCCGTTTGACTGGCTGATTAAGGACTTTATCGCGATTCTGCCCATGAGCACAGTCACCGCGAGCCACCTTCTATTGCCGATTGTGTTGAATCCAGCGCTGATGACTTTTTCGTGGTGACGCGGGAAACAAAGGGGTATGAAAATTTCATAATGGAACGTTCGGCTGACCACCAACCCGTCCACTCACAGTATGGATATCGTGGGTGGTGGTTGGGAGAGTGTGTGTATCGTTGCACTCTGGATGACAGATAATGAATCAGAGCAGACAAGGGATATTTTAGGAATTAGACAGAAAACTTGTATCAGGTTGGCGCGGTTGCACCGCTGGTAGGCGTTGCCGTTAGTCTGTGGGATCGGGTAGATAGATTCGACGTGCACCGGCATAGCAATTCCCACATAGTCACGAATCAAACGTGGAGTGGAGGGTTGCTAGATCCATACACGACATATCATTCCCTTTGTCGTCTTCTCATTGTCCAATATGCCAATTTATAGCCGGTTTCGGCAACGCAGGACGAGCAACAGCAGAAGGGCTGGACAAGCGAGGAATTATTTTCCTGCCCTGTCTGCACTGCCTGCCCATCAATGATAAACGTGTATTGTGTGGACTCAATATACTCATTCAATTATCAGGAAAGTAAACCTTGACATTATCCTGCCTGTCACGACACCTTCAACACTGCTCTCCCTGCAAGCTTACCGGCGACCATGAGATCGATGTACTTGTCCAGGTCCTCCAGGGTTCCCTTCGTGAGGATAGGCTGTGGAGTGAGAAAGAGAGATAAGTTAGCGATGTCTTGACAGTCCGTTGCCTTCGCGGGGCTTTCTTGTTGACTTACGCGAACCAATCCCCGAGCGGTAAAGTCCAGTGCCTCTTCGACCTCCTTCAGTGTACCAACGACGCTCCCCACAATGTTCAGTTTCTTCAGACACAGCATGAGAGGAGGTGCCCCTGCGAGGACGGTCGGATCCTTTGGCAGACCAACAGCAACCACTGTACCGCCTGGACGAAGCAGTCCAGGTGCAGAGGCATAGGCTTCCTTCGTGGCCGCAGTGACAATGACACCATGGGCTCCATACTTGGTAATGCGCGTGACCTCGGCAGCAATATCCTGGGTCTTTGTGAAGTCGATAAACTCTTCGGCGCCCAGCCGTTTGCAAAGGTCGCGTTTCTCGTCCCCGCCATCGATGGCAATGACTCTCATACCCTAGGTAATTGCGGTGAGCCTAGTGTGTGCGAACGACATTCATGCAGGATCATACCATAGCTTTGGCATATTGTACCGCAAAGTGACCAAGACCACCTCCCGCCCCCGGAAGCACCTATAGCAGGTAGGTGAGTAAAGCCCAGCGACATAATAGCTGGTCAACACGTACAATCCACTGCCCAGGTTTCACGGCGCTCCGCTTGCAAGCGGTGTATGCTGTGACACCTCCGCACATGATCGGCCCGGCCTCCTCGTCGCTCACGCCTTCTGGGATGCGAGTGGTGTAACGTCCGTCACTCAGAGCGTATTGTTGGAATGTCCCAGCCTGGCTAAACCCCGAGTTCTTCTGGTTCGGACAATGAAGTTCGTCGACGCCGTTTGTGCAAAACTCGCATTCGCCACAAGTACTCCAGACCCATTTGATACCGGCACGATCTCCTACCTTCCACCGATGATGCATATCGTCACCAACTGCAACGACCACACCAGCACCCTCGTGACCAGCAATGCCTCTTGTCGCCGGTTGCATCGAGACGCCAAACGGAGCCCACTCATCCTTAATCAAGGATTTGTCCGAAGCACAAAGACCGGTCCTGCCCAACTCTCAGAAATGGACAATTAACTGTGTGGGAGGAACCTACCAGTTGATCTTGACAAGAACTTCTCCAGGTCCGGGAGTTGGCACATCGACCTCTTTGACAGGGGCTTTGGAATCAGGTCCCTCGCCAGCTTTCACCGCAGCCTTTTGCTGCTTAGGGATCGATACTGTAGCCATGGTCGTTGTTGTTTGAGGTCAATAGTTCAATACAGGGACGGGAGTGTGACTAGAACAAAGGCAGAAGTGGATTTCGGCGAGATATGGAAGGCACGGGGAAGCAGCAGGAGCGAGCAGATGAGACGAGGTTTTATAGTGTTGAGCTATCTTGCGTTACTACCTGGTACAAGGTGCAGCATCCTTTAGTCCTCGGGATATCCTTCCCCCATGACAGCTCGAGTCGAGTCGATAGGATAGAGTCACGCCCCGCAGAGATCGCAGACGTGAAGCGCCCGTATTCGGTCAGGGGATTTGCAGAGGCGGGGTACACAAGGAGGAGACGTGGAGAAGTAGAGGATGCATGTCAGTAGCAGTGGGCCAAAGCATCGTCGACGGGTGAGATTAATAACACCGCAATTGTATTGTCCTCGGCAGGAGCTCATTGGCTTTCATATCGGTGGCATGCCCCGAAGGCTTGCCACTGGCACAGCTCCAATCGACGTTCCGTGGCCTGTGCCAGATGAGGAGCGCATTGTGGGTAGGAGGAAAATGTTTCAGGGGGTGTTGAAGGCCTGATCTTCTCGGATTACTATGACTGCAGGGTCGTAGGAGTACACGTCAACTGGTAGAGAGGCAGTCTCGCAATGGATATCAACAGTGTTGGCAGAAGCAAAGCACCTCGTACGTGACTGAAGGTGGGTGCATGCAACGAGAAATCTGTATCCGGCAAGTCTGCCGTGCGAGATCCGTTGATCCTATCTTTCTTTGCTTTACCATGCGGAATACCACCGCCCTTGCGATGCTCCTCTTCCCCCCATCGTTTTATTTCTTCCTCTACTCGGGTGAACGGGTGAAAGGAGACCAGCTCGAAGATCTATCGCGGTCCACTTCCTGAGTTACGTCTGAAAAGCTCATCTCATCCCACCATGGTGCTCGCCGTATGGATTAATATCGACCCATGCTCTACATGTCTCCGCATTGGGCTGACCCCTACTGTCTAGGCTATTGGTCAGATCTGCTCGAATGCATCTATGTCCCATAACCTGGCTCAATGCCAGAAGCTTGTGCAAAAGGCCGTGGCGGCTGGAGCAAAGGTAGGTGGAATGTTTGCTCTCTCTATGAGGCCATTCACCTGATCCTTACCAGCGCCTCCATCTTTCTAGGCACTGTTCCTCCCCGAAGCCTCCGACTACATCGCTTCCTCTGCGGCGGAACCAGTAGAGCTCTGTCAAGATGTCACCCATAGCCCCTTTGTCCGTGGTCTCCAACAAGCCGCGAAAACGCATTCCTTACCTATCAATGTTGGAATTCATGAACCAACCGATCCCCCCTCGAAGAGAATCCGAAATACACTGATATGGATTGATAAAGAGGGGGACATCGTACACAGATACCAGAAACTGCACCTTTTTGACCTTGATCTGCGTCCAAATGGGCCAAGGTTGAAGGAGAGTGACTCGACCGAACCCGGCCATGAGGTCGTTTCACCACATCCCACCGCCCTGGGCAAGATCGGGAGCCTCATTTGTTTTGACCTGCGATTCCCTGAACCCGCACTCAGATTGCGTAGGCTGGGAGCCGACATATTGCTCTATCCGTCTGCCTTCACCGTGCCAACCGGAAAACTTCACTGGGAAATCCTGCTGAGATGTCGAGCTATTGAGACTCAGTCCTGGGTCATAGCTTCGGCACAATGTGGTAGACACAATGCAGCGCGTGTTAGTTACGGTGACACCATTGTCATTTCGCCAAATGGCCAAATCGCAGGGCGGCTGGACCACGTCGACGACATAGAGAAGGAGGAGGTGCAGGCGCGCGAGCCGGATATCCTTACAGTCGACATTGATTTTGATCTCCTCAAAGACGTCAGACGAAGTATCCCTTTACTTAGAAGGACTGACGTCTACCCGGAGATCTAGCAAGTTCGAATGCAATGTGCATCTCGACCAGGCGAGTAGCCATCTCGACCAGGCGAGTAGCCATCTCGATCACAGCCAATGCCCGGTATATCAGGTCGATGCACGCCACTTCCAGTGCTCATCACTGTCACCTGTTACGATATTCATGGCAGCTCCTGTCAAAATTGTGAGCCTTCGGACCTGCTGTCTCCCAACATACAAACGTCCGGCCTTGGAATTGCGTACATCAGGGCACAGGACAGCCAACAATTGAGCGTGTTTAGGTACGCCGATCTGCTGACTCGAGAGCTAAACTCTGGTATAGGCGCAAAGGAGAATACTGGTCACTGTCCAAATGTGGCAGATGCAGTTGACCATCGACTCTGTCTGCTGATTTGCAGCACGTCACAGTTTCCGTATCCTAGAGCAGTGCCTGGTTTTCTCTTTCGCTTTTTTGGTGGGTAAGCCGCGTCACAATAGAAGTTGGCATCTACCTTGTTGAGTATCGGTTCCATTCCCCTGATGACCACATACATATACGTGTACTATTAAACCCTGACCCCATGTGTCTCTCGTATGCAGACGGAGATAGTGACTTAGACTACAAGTCCGTTGTACGCGAAGCGCCCGCGGAGACTTCGTACAAACTACTCAACTTCGCTTCCTAATCACCGCACCCCTTCCACATCATTCCCGCCTGTCATCAATGGCTTTCACAAAAGATGACAACCACGTCTTGCAGCCAAAGAGCATGAGTGATTTTGCTGCTATGGTGGTTGGCCACATGAGCTGGAATGTCACCACGAACATGGGCCGACATCGCAGTCCGAAACTCGGCAAACCCTGATCAACAGGGTCTGGCTGCGTATGCTGAACACAGGAGAGGCTCAATGACAACAAAGTACCTCTTTTGCAAAACAAAATAGACCTCGTTGGTTGAACCGGACACACTTGTACCCACCGCCTCTGGCACAGAGCATGATTGTTTCTCAGTGAGATGGAGTCTCCACCCTGACCGGTCAAACATCTCCAAAAACTTTCAGAAGGCCAGGTCAACAAATCGACTTGTTTGTGGGCTGGCTCACAAATGTCCTCTAGAGTCTACGAAATCATATACCAACAGCTAGAGCACCAATTAGCCCGTTGATGGGCCTTTTCCGGGGAGATTTACTGCACTCCTAGACGTCTCCAATAATGTTGACTCCATCTTTGATGATGGTCCGCACCTCGCCTTTGCCGTATATCCGACAACGGAGCCTTTTAAGTCCAGCGTCATGCGGCCGCTTGCACCAAACCCAGTGCTTGAGAGGCACGACGTCCATTCTTGTTGCTGTTTAAGATATTTTAATAGTGCTTCTTTGCCAGAATTCAGCATGGCGGTCGTCGTCATACACACCAATTGACACCGGCATCTATTGCAATGAGAATGGAAGAGCCCCGGCCAGCATTAACACAGGCCCCGTTTGCTTCGGCATCCTCGTCTACGCTGGACGACAATACCGGAATCGAGAAGCCGGCAATGCCTCTGGAGGAGGAGTCCGGCGTTCTTGCGCTCCAAGACCTCGACAAAGGCGAAGATATCAATGTCCCAGACCATATATGCCCGGTTCTTGAACCCCAGAATGATCTAGTCGAGTTTGATGGCCCAGACGATCCAGAAAACCCCAAGAATTGGTCGAAGGGAAAACGATGGGCGATTACCATTTCCATGGGTCTGATGGTAGGTGTTCCAGAAATGAGCAGAGAATTTGATCCGCTGACCTGGTGTGAAAAAGACCTTTGTGGTCACCTTTGCCAGCTCGATCTATTCCGTTGCTATTCGTCCCGTCGCCGAAGAATACCATATTGGCGAGATTCCGTCTACCCTTGGGGTTTCACTCTTCCTTCTTGGTTTTGTGTTCGGCCCTATCCTTTTTGGACCAGCATCGGAAGTCTTTGGGCGACGGATACCTCTCTTTGCGGGATATTTTGTCTTCTCAGTCTTTCAAATTCCAGTAGCCGTGGCTCAGAATGTGGAAACGATCATGCTCGGTCGTTTCTTTGGAGGGTTCGCGGCAGCGGCGCCATTAGCGGTGGTTGGAGGCGCCATGGCTGATATCTGGGGACCCGTCGAGAGGGCATATGGGATCTGCGTATTTGCAGCCTCTGCCTTCACTGGACCGGTTGCCGGACCTATCATTGGCGGCTTCGTCACTCAGTCCCATCTTGGCTGGCGATGGACCGCTTGGATTACCTTGATCATGACCGCTCTGTTTGGATGTATCGGCCTGGTCCTGATCCCCGAAACCTCGGCCGCGAGAATCCTCCAAATGAAAGCCAAGCGACTGCGATACGAAACGCGAAACTGGGCACTACACGCCAAAGCGGACGAGAGTCGAGTCAACATCAAGACATTGACAACTATATACCTCGTTCGCCCATTCGTCATGTTTGTCCAGGAACCGATCCTGGCCCTGATTACCGCCTATATGAGCTTCATCTACGGCATCCTATATCTCCTCTTCGAGGCCTATCCCATCTCGTTCCAGGAACAGCGAGGCTGGAATCCTGGCGTCGGCTCTCTCCCATTTGCCGCTTTTATTGTCGGCATTGCGATGGGAACTGGTATGATTGCCTACTCGACAAGGACAAATTTCACAAAGGCCTTCAAGAAGCACGGCAAGGTCATTCCCGAGGAGAGACTGCCGCCAATGATCATCGGAGCCGGCGTACTCCCAATCGGCTTGTTCCTGTTTGCCTGGTAATGCTGCCCCCCCTCCCCTCTTCCAGCTGGCTATTTCTGCAAGTTTTACGGTGGAGGAACAGTACGTTTGCTAACCCATGGCTAGGACGTCTAATCCGAATATCACCTGGGTCCCGCAGATCCTCGCCACGGCCCTCCTAGGCATGGGCTGCCTGTCGACGTTCTGGCAAGGCACAAACTTCATCATTGACTGCTACGGGTTCTACTCCAACAGCGCCATCGCCGTGAACACCTTTGTGCGATCCATCGCTGGCGCTGGCTTCCCCCTGTTCGCCCCGGCCATGTACCACAACCTCGGCGTCCCCTGGGCAACCTCGCTCCTGGCATTTCTTTGCCTGCTCTTCTTCCCAGTGCCCGTCCTCTTCTACATCTACGGGGCGAAGATCAGAGCAAGATCGAGGTTCCGGCCTGTTGGCTGAGACCTCACCTCGGCTCTGTCGAAGCGAAAAACGCAGCAGAGATACAATTCGACGGTCCGAAGCGAGTATGGGGGAAAAATGCGCTGCATTGACGACGACAGCCCACCTCTCCATGTTGTCATAGGAAATATCTCCCACCTGTCGAGGTTCGAGGACGTCCGGACCGGGAACCGAGACCTGAGAAGAGCAGAGGCACCAGAGGTCCCCACCACTGTTGCAGCTAGAACTACAAATTCGGACGATAGACCATTTATGACAAGAAGTGGCCGTCGCACAACCGGACCAAGATGGCACCACAACATCCACGATGGATTGGTGAACCCCGTGATCATGTGAAAGTGGTGATTGTGGCGCACAGGAGAGACGACGACAGAGGAATGAACTGGTTCTAGATGGCGAAACAGCACATACTTGACACGGGGTTGTTGTTTATTGATTTACTAGTAATTTTAATTCTCGATAGGGACAGACTGTCACCCTGACTAGCATTAGCTTCGCGCCCTGCTCGTGGGTGATGACACTTGAGGACCCAATCCAGCGCAGTAATCGGCGATCTCTGCTTCCCGTCACACCTCATGGGATAGAATCCACCCGGTACGACTTTTAAGCCTTGATTTCCATTTCCACAACTTCTGAATGCACCAGAGCCTTGTCCAGTCTGGCTCTTTCTTCGGCCGAGAGGTGGGTGAGATCAATGGCAACCTCGTCACCGAACTTTTGCCCAATTTCTTCCAGAGCAAGGCCTTTGGTCTCGGGGTAGAACAGTGCCATGATCGCAGCTCCAATCAACGGCACAATGATGAAGATCAGGTAATACTTCCAACCAATGCTGTTGAACGCGACTGGGGCACACATGGTGTAGATTAAGCTGAAAGCAAACAAACCCGAGACACTGAACCCTGTTCCTTGGGCACGGATTGAAGTCGGGAAGATCTCGGAAGAGTAGACGTAGGATGAGGCATCCATTGAGCCTCCGAAGAAGGTCACGACTACGGGAGAGTTAGTGTCTGGAGATCGTGGTCGCAATCGAGGAAGACATACATAAGTAGAGGAAGAAGACGCCAAACCCATTTCCCACACGGTTGTCAGTACCACCGTATCTTGCGAGACAAGCAGTAAACCCAGCGACAGAGATGGAGCATCCAATCTAAAGAGTTAGCATCTGCTACGCACAGAGATGGCCATGTATCATACCTGTCCAACAACCATGATCGGGATTCGGCCAAGCTTGTCAAGAAGAAGACTATTGACGAAATTCATAAAAGCAGCCCAAGTGTCCCAAAGGGCGTATAGCATGAGAGGCATTGCTCCGTAGAGGCTGAGACCGTTGTAAAGAAGGACTTGATAGTTGTTGATGACCAGGCACCCTGTGCTCTGAACTAGGCCACTGCGAGGGTTAGCAAATGCTACAACTCCAAAGGCGGCAGTTGAAAGCGAGGATATAAATGTAAAGGCTCACAGAAGGAGAAATCCAAAGAGCAAACGCTTCCGGTAAGACTTCCTGGAAAACAGGAGAATCCAGCCTTTGATCCAGCCTTGTCTCCAGCCTTCACGTTTCTCCAGATCAAGTTGCTGACGGATTTGATACAGCTCCTCTCGAGCAATAGTGTCGTCCTCATCCTCGGGTTGATGATGCAATCTTTTAAGGACCTCAAACCCTTTTTCTTGCATGTCGTTTGCAACCAAGTAACGAGGGGACTCAGGAAGCCACGGAGAGCCCACTAGAAGGCAGAGTGGTGGGACGATTTGTAGGGCAAGGCAAAGACGCCACTGCGCCTCCTGGTTCTCCAAGAAATAGCAGCCATAGCCTGTCCATCCGGCTAATCCCTAAATCAAGCGTGAGAAAGCAGCTAGACGGAGAAACGGAGGACAAGCTCACATATCCGACGCAAAGAATGAACCCATGGCTGCCCACCATTCGCCCACGAGAGTGGGCAGGGGAAACTTCTGATTGATAGAGAGGTGTAATAGAATTGACCATGCCAACGCCGAAGCCCATCATGAAGCGAGCAACCAGAAACATGGCAATATGGACAGAGCCAGCCTGAATAGCACCAGCGACGATACAAACGGAGGCGGTGATCTGTATGGACCTCTTCCGGCCCACCTTATCGGCCAGCCAGGTGATGAAAATGCAGCCAATAAAGCCACCCCCTGCAAAGAGTCCATTGGTTGCTGTTGACAGCAAGTCAATCACAGATTCCGAAGTTCCACTCTGCGGTGTAGAGTCTCACCTCCGGTGATTCGGGAGCCGCCGCTTGATTTGATGTCGATGTCGAAGTACGTGAAGAAGGATGGCAGGCCAATGACAGCTCCAATAACTGCGGAATTGTAGCCATAGGTGAGAGACCCAAAGGTCACAAAGAAGACGACAAGAAAATTGTACCTGTTTCCTGCACCCATCTTGAGAGCTTGCAAAAGTATCAAAATTTTCCAGGGGGAGTGTCCTGCGGGTTGATACCGTGCTGCCGTCTTTATGCCAGCTTCCGCAAAGGTCTAGATGGGTCTGCTCAAACAGCTCACTGTGGCTGCCCCAGGTTTCTCCAAGCAAGGGCAGTTTCGTGGGTCGCCTTTACCCCAAGGGAAAAAGGACATCACCTGTCGGCAACACATTTTGACGAATGTGGGGTTCACGACATAGGATCGAGAGTCCCAAAATAGTCATGATAAATGCCCTTCTGGGTGTTCCTCATACATCAACGTGGTCCAGCTGCTCGGTGCAAATGACACCATCCCTCCCTTCCCCACAATGCCACATCTCCGTAAAGTTGGGGAAGACGACAAGGAGTATTTTGGAGTTGGAGGCGATCAAGTTAGTTGCGTGGCATCTGATGTTAGTGTTCGCGAGGGATCAGGGAACGCGAGGGGGGCTTGAGACAAGCTGGCAGCAGCTCCAACAGGAGGAGGTGAACCGGCAGATGGCAGACCATGGTCGCAGCCAAGCTGTCCAACATCTCCTTGAGTTCAACGGGGGCACCGCACGGATCAAGCCAGGATTTGGGAAATCTGCCACGCTGCTTACCTTCGAGGTTTGTACCGAGCAGCTAGCTTGTTGACGGATCAGGGCTTGGGCGAATCATGGCAGCTGGTGGCCTGAGCCGGGTACTCTGCGGGGCAGCAACAGACTGAGAACTCGCGCGCAGAGTCAGGTCTGATCTGATTTCCGAAGGTACTCGGAACCGTACAAGTGATAGGCAGACAGAATAATGGAGTGGGAGGGACGTCGAAGTCGAAGTTGAGTTTAGATTGTGGCTGTCATTTGGATCACATACGGATGATCGACCTTCGGACTCCTAGAAGCCGCCTCACATTAATATTATTGCTGGCGGTTTCCCGTCTTGCCGCGTCTGTCGTGGCTGCTGTGGCTGCCGTGTGAGCCGGTGGAGGGTGACGTAATTACGAAGAGAAGTGGTCTATATTTTCAGTCTCGATAGGCGCTGTAGGCGCTGAGAATTGAGCTCCGATATCTCCGGGGGCCGCTGTAAGGGCAACGAAAATAAAGTCTGTTGTCTTCTGATCATTTTGTTATTCTATTACTAGCGTTGACAATACTTTTGGTGGTGCGCGCCTCGGTACTCGCCAGGTCTTCTGGGCTTGATCTTTGGAGCCCGATCTTTGGAGCCCCACGAGCTCCAACCCGTGGTTACAAGGACAAATCAGGTATGGTTTCTTCTACGAGGTACTTCTCCGGAGTTCCCGAGCCCATTGTCGAATGCGGAGGCTCAATGCTCGGGTTTGTGCGGACACGACGATTGAGCATCAGCTATATATAGGACGATGGAAGACCGACATGGTGGCGTTGAGGTTCTTCTGCGGCGTCGAGACCCACTGTAAGTACCCTAGGACATGCATAGCAAATAGAAACAGAGCGATGTTCTGTCCTAATCGCAAGAATTAGTAGCGAGGTGGTCCGCGTGGAAGCGGAGGCGGAATCGATGAAAACAAACCTCTGCCAAAGAAAAGCCAATTCGAGTAGGACAGATATGTGCATATTATAATAGTCTCTCGGGGAGATAATTGCTGCCAAAGGATGGCCATAACGACCTAGGGTGATTTTACATTGGGTATCATATATCTTGCTCGTTGTTAGTCCTGAAAGAGGACCTTGAGCTTCGTCAATGCGTCATCGCAGTTGACCTCCATGCTGGTGATAACATCGACTGCCTCCTCTTTGGCCATGATGGATTGAAGGACGATCCAGAAGTGAAGAGCATTGCGGTACATGCCTTCAGCTTTCAGGGATTTATCTGACGTTTGTGAGCAAAGAACTTCCCACAGTTGGCGCCATCTGTCCAAAGCGCCTTTGATATCTTGACCCATGGAGCTGACGGCGAAATTGGAAGTCTTTGCCCCATTAATCCGGCGACCAAAATTGGTCGTGGGTAGGTTAAGTGACATGGTCATTACACAGGAATGTACGTATGTGTACAAAACTGATGAACAGGTCAGTTGAGATGACATACTAGATGTTGGCTAGTGACAGAGACGACAGTGCAGTTAACTGGAGTAAATAAGGAACTTACAATGGATGAGAATGAACAGGTCAAAGATGGTGAGATTGCAATTGCCTTCTGTCTCTTCCAAGGTCGTTCCGTTTTCAGATTCGCCTGCATCTAGCATCGACTCTTTTGCTGAATCAGAAGTCCTTGCTTTTCCGTCAAAAAGAAGAGCGAAGGCTTGAGACATGGTTAATCGTGGTGCAAAGATCGAGTCGTCCTGCATGAAAGGGTGTCGTGAGCTGAAGATGGCCTCTTTACAAGGAAGATCATTATCGAGTTCGCCAAGGGTTATGCGGCATGGATAGTTTGAGTAGATTCGCATGGCGCAATCCAGCAATGCAATGACAGAGATGGTGCTGCATAGACGCATTTAGTAAAAGCCAAGCAGAAAGGTTCAAGCACATACCGGATCTTTGTCTCTTTTTGCAGCCAAGCGACTTCCGAAATGCGATCAGACGGCCGATGACGAGCATGGTGTAACTGCATGCTTCGAGCGACATTAATGACATCTCCGAGCCGAGATTGCATTGCCCTTCGTTTGGACCCTCGGGATCCGCCCCAATACTGGGCAACAACCATCAAGTAGCCAGCCTGAAGCTCTTGAAAAACCTCCCAGTCATGGTCCTGCTGAAGAGTGTCTGAAGGTGCTTGTAGGTAGTCATTTTGTATGGATCGAGTGACTTCAGCTTCGAAGGAGAAAATTTCCGAGTCGAAAACCACCAATTCCGCAACATCGACCAGTCTCTTCGCGGCTAGCCTTTCTGTCTGATCTTTCGAGTACATGGCGCCAATAAAGACCACACTGATAACTAAACCGACTGGGACTTTGCCGGGGTCGAATGACGGTCGATGTATGATGGGACAGTTCAGGTGCCAATTACGAAAGTAAAGGGAGATGAACTTGCGGATTTTCTCCGAGGTTAGCAAGAAATTCAGGCATGCAGTCAGTTCCTGGCGAGATTTTTCATCCAGGGCCAGGCACCATAGTTTGTTGTAAATTGCCATATTCAGTGCTGAAACATATTGCGCCTGATCCGAAGGTTGCTGCGTCGAGCTAGAAGGTGTGGAGCTAATCTGAGCCTCTGGGGATATAATGGACGGATCGTAAACTTCCAGCTGCAAATCAGTATAGGAAGGAGACTGAGTCAGTCCGAAAGGCCCTGTCCAAAAGTCGAGGTACTGATCGTCAAACCCCATAGGTATTTGGAACATCCCGGAGAAGTCGAAAGTGGCTGGACTTTCAACCTCTGATTTTGGGGCCACGGTATCGGTCTCTTCATCCTCTCCTTCTTCGTGTTGTTGATGAAACTGCAGTCCTCTTTGCCGATCATCGCAAGGGGGAAGATTAAACGTTTCTGTGAAGGTGTCGGTACCGCCGTTTAGAAGCGCTTGAATGGAGACGCGGTCGCCTAACGGGCCTAATTCTTCGGCAACTGGAAGGGTAGTCAGCATCACCAACAGTCCGTGTCTTTCTGTGAAGAAGTTTGGAATGCCTACTTGAACTTTCGCGAAGGGAGTGCTTTTGACGGCAGGCAACTTGTTTCTTCTTGCACGGTGCACAAGGACTGCCTCCGTCGCAGCGAATCTTGGACGAAATGCACTTGGTCAAGGTCAGCAAGATGCATGTTTGTCTTGGTGTCAATAGTGTAGTCACCGTCACACAGGCATGCGGCCTTCGGCCTTTGGGAATCGAACTGGGGACATCTCGGTCTCCTCGCCGTTGACAATGGCTATAATGGGTTTGTAATCGATCTCTGCCTCCGGCATCAGTGGGACGATTTCGAGGAACGGACAAGGCACAAATATCGTACTTGCGTGAGAAGTCTCGAGAGCAAAAAACACAAGAGAACGGTTTAGCTCCGGTATCTGTACAAGGGACGTCAGCAGCGTTGCGCAGGCGTTCAGTGGCAACTCACGTCGAGTTTGATGGCGCTTCAAGTGTTCAGCGCGCGAGAAGCCTTGCCCACAGTCTATACATCGGTACCGCTTCTCTGGAGCGCTGGACGCGCTGGAAGGTGTTGCTGTTTGTTTAGCGCACGCTGAAGAGAGGAGCGCCTGGCTCCTGATCAAGTCGTGGAAGTTTTCCATGGCTGCGGTTGCGAGTTTCCCGCGACTAGAGAGGATGATGGATTGGGGACTTTTTTGGGGGGGAGGGGTTGACGGCTTAGATAAGTGCGACGGCGGCGGACACAGCGGCGACAACAGCCCGAACCACGGGGAGTCCTCGCCTGCAGGTGTGGGAGCGGGCGAAGAGGGCTCGTTTGACAGGGCACCAGGCCCATCTCGGGCAGTTTAGGCACCAGTCAGCACCTAGTAAGTGGAGGGATGCGGAGAAAACCCCCCACGAAAACTTTGTGGACATCAGCTTGGCCACCCCATGGTCCCATGCCCAATCATTCTCACCTGCAAGTAAGCGAGCCTATGCCTCGCCAGCTCTGAGCAGCCGCCCCTTGCCGCAAACTGCAGAACGCAAGGGGCCCCTGGTTGGCTGAGGAGCCGTCCGGAAATACCCCCAGCTTTAAAGGAAGGTGTCAGCAGCTTGCCCAGAAGAGCGGCACAAGATTACAAGTAAGCCTAGGTATTTCCATTTTCTTTCAGCGACACCCAGAACGCTCACCCATATACCGTCAGTGGATAGTCACCCTTCCTATTGTCTTCTCAAGCCTCATTCGAGGAATAACTCAATATGTTCCCACCGGCATGATAAGCCAGATCTCGCACCCAGCATAGGGGAGAGACGGCACAGAGTCAGCTCAACGATGTCTGCCAATTCAAATCCCAACGTGGTTTGAAGGCAGGCCTACACGACAACTCCCAGCGTCGGCGGTGTCAGTGCGTCTTAAGTAGCACGGCCCCTAGAGATGCTCAATGCCTGGGTGTGACTGACAACAACCTTATTCACCAGCTCAGTGTGATGCCGCTGAAAACGTTGTGGGTAGGTGCTTAACGACCCATGTACCAATCATGGTCCACAAAGAAGATGCCGTGTGCCTGACGAACATGTCCAACTCCGCTGCCCCGTCACGCAGAAGGCTCTCGCGTCGACCGGCTAGCATGGTCTGTCCGGCAAAAGCATGAGAATTTGATGGGCACGTCTGCCATGGCAGTCGCATGCGCCAGCTGGGGTCGAATAAGTCGAGCTTCTGCTATACGGCCCAGCTTCATCAGACATTCAAAATACCCACGGAGTGCCCAAACATTGTTTGGATGGCGAAGAGCTCGAGGAAGCGTGTCGTCGAATCCCAGGTCTGCACTATACACCGCAGCGGCCAGCTCGGTGTGGCCTTGTTCCAAGAGGAGGGCACCGTAAGCATGTCGGGGCGGCTGCATCCACCCCCAAGGCTCGTCATATGGCAGTGCATCGTCGAGAGCAATGGCTTTACGGAGATGGTCAAATGCGACATCGAAGTTTCGCCGCCGATATTCCAATTCACCGTCCAACATTGATCGGGCGATGGCAAGAATATCCAGGCAGGTGTTGTTGAACAGCGTTCGGGTGGGCTTAACCTGCGAAACTGCTTCGTTGAAGAGGGTGCGTTGATTCTCTGCTTCCTCTACATTCCCTGTAGCTGCCGACGCGACACCCTTTGCATAGTGAATCAAAGCCGTTGTCACACAGTAAAGCTCTTGATCTTTGGGTAGAGGTAGGTCAAGGATTTCCTGCCACAAGCCGAAGCGAATGAGCGCATGCACACGCATGCCATGGAAGGCTTCGAGCCAGTCGGCCATTGGCGGGGACTTGACGCGAAGGAGGTCCTCCGGAACTGTTGCTTCGAGCCAGTCGGCAGTTTGCAGTGCAATCTTGGACTGACCAGCAAACATTGCAGCGTAAAGGCGAAAATGGTAATCGTGGCATCGATAGAGGCTGTAGAAGTTCAGCGGCCCGGCGCGCGCCAAAAACTTCTCATCCGCGCGAATCGCATCCATGTTCGAAGCGATCGCTCTGCGATAGTCGCCGCAAAGTATGTCAAGGTGGGTAGGCATATGTTGCAAGTGGCCAGCATCAGGTATCAACCCTCTCAAGTGGTCTGCAATGGGCATCGCAAGCTCAGGGGTGCTGGACATTTCCATCAGATGTATATAGAGGTGTAAGACACCGGGATGCTGTAATCCACCCTTCACAGCCAAGGCGTGATCGAGGACAGCCTTGACTTCTAGTGTCCTCGAGCCAGCCGCTGGCTGTCCGGTAGACAAGTCCCAGAGTTTCCAGGGTGTTAGATTCATCAAGGCATCAGCGTAGAGCACTGCCACGTCAAGGTCATCACTGAATGCTTCGTACACCGATCGCATAGCATCCGCGTAGGGTCGATTCCAGATGGAGCAGTCAGCAGCAGCATGTGGGAGCGGATATCGAAACTCGAGGGCATCTACCAAGGCCTTCTCGACGGGCGCGGCATTGATGGCTTCATTCTTTGCTTTCTGCACAGCAGCATGCGTCCGGGTCACGGTGGATTCGAGCTCCTCTCCGTCAAAAAACTCCCATGGTTTGTTGTAGTTGGGACCCAGGGCATATGCCAGGCCCCAGTAGGCCATGGTACAGTTAGGATCCAAGGCGATGGCCCTTTGGAAACATTCAGCTGATTCCTCATGGTTGAAGGCGTAACTCCACACCAGACCTCGATCAAACCAGAGTTGGGCTTGTTTGTTATTTGTGCTCACAGGTCGGCTGAAAGCCGACAGATCATAGTACGAGTCCGACGTCCTGAGGGCGTCACTTTGGAAATGATCGTCCGTCATCTCGACCGTTGCGCATTGACGACAGTTACTTTGTGGGAAGTAAAATGTGTCATGACATGTAAGTAGCACCGAGGCACGTGATCGTTTAGTGGGGGTTTGTTCGGAAAGACCTCGGAGCAGACCACACCTCACCTGTATGAATTCTATGATATTAGCACTTAGAAAACTATCTAGACTTTGTTGGCAACCTTGAGGGTGGTGGTATGGTGACCCCAGTTAGCTGGATGACCCATGGTGATGACTGACAACGTGGGCACATTCTCTGGGCTGGAAAGAGCACGTCGAGATCAGTGCGCTGTACAAGACAGGCTGAAACCCCCCCAAAAATACAACAGATGCTAGCGGAGCCACTTCTGATTACCTAGCATGTACTAGATGCTTCTTGGCACAAACGACGGACCACGATACGATGGCGTGACGTGAAAGTGCTTAGTATCTTTCTGGGTCAGACTAACAGTTCCAACGACGGCTGTCGAAAAAATCAGACACGGGAAAAACAGTGGGGGCAAAAGAAGAGACTATCGAAAAGCGCGACAGTTGAAGGAGAGCAAGAATCTGATTGAAACTGGGCGCTCCCTGCAGGCACCTCTGGAGAGTCATGGACCAGCTACTTGTAAATTTGGGATGTTGCGGTTCAGACCCTCTCCTCATGCACGATTGCGCCACTCTTGCTCACTTCGTCCAGCTCCTTGACGGCGATTTCGCGCGCCCGCTCTGACGACACGCACTGGTACGTCTTGAATTGACTGCGCGGGACCTTGTTGATGAACATCTCATCAATCTCCTCCAGCGAACGGCCCTTGGTCTCTGGGATCAAGAGGAAGAAAAACACTGGTAAAATCCCCAAAGTTAGCCGCAGATCTTATATCCCCACCCAAAGGGTTGTTGGAGAATACCCACCAAATGCCACGGCGTTGGAGCCGGCCCAGATGTAGCCGTACTTGGCGCCCCAGTTCAGGTTGTTCGAGTTCAGGAAATATGGGGTGCAGTACGAGATCAACCCTGCGAATTCACGGTCAGCCAGGTCAGTCGAATTACAGCGCGCAAAACTCACAGTTGAAGAAGTAGTTGATCCCAGTGCCGAGACCGACACTGAAGACTCGCAGGCGGGAGCTGACAAGTTCACCGGCAATCGGCCAGGTGATGGTGCCGGTGAAGCCGTTGTAGAAGAAGCTGAACATGAGGGCGAAACCCACAAGCGCTTGACCGGCGCTCTTTCCATGGCCGGCAAGGCTCAACAGACCGATAACCAGCATGCAAATACAGCAGCCAGCAGCGCCGATTAGAAGCATGGAGCGGCGACCGAAGACTTTGTGCATGAGAAACATTCCACACATGGCGCCGATCAGCCCGAGGCAGTTCTGCAGAATGGTAGCTTGGAATGGCTTGTCGATGCCGGCCATTTGGTAGAAGAAAGTGCTGTACGAGATGGTGAACCAGACGCCAGACGCCGCATGCGATGCGATGGCTCCTGCTGCCAGGATGGTCCGTCGGCGATCGGTTCCCTTGAACATGTCCAGCACCGATGCTGACGACGCCAGCTCCTTTTCCTGCTCAATACCTCTCTGCATCTCGATGAATTCCTCGTTGATGAGCTCGGGCTTGAGCGATCTCCCCCGAAGCCGCTCTAATGCTCTACGAGCTTCTTCTGGCCTGTTGTGCATGAGAAGCCATCGGGGCGACTCGGGCACGAAAAACATGAAGATGCTGAGCAGGAATGGGATTGCGAACAACGAAGCCAGCGGAATCTGGTATGCCAATCTGCTGTGCAAGTTTTTGCTGTAGTTGTCGGCAACGGCCCCGAGGATGCTCCCCAGGTTCACCCAAAAACCGAAGAACGAGGCCAGGACGGCTCGATGCTGTGGAGGGGCGTATTCGACACACGCAACGTTCGAGAACAGGATGAACCACCCATTTCCCAATCCGAGGAGAATCCTTCCGGCATAGAGACCTGCAAGACTGTTCGCTCCGACCTGGACACCACATGCCACCATCGATATGAGGGACGCGATCCAGATGGCTGGTTTGCGACCAAATCTATGCGCAAAGGGGCCGCCCAGGAGCACCGCGACGATGGTGCCGACATTGAGGAAGCTTGAAATCAGCTGTTGAGGCTTGGTGTTGATATTCCATCCCGATTTGACCTTGGGGTCCTTGTAGCCAAAGACTTCGAGGAAGCCGATCATGGCCTGGAACCCGGCAACTGCAGCGGTATCTGCATGGAGTTCAGCTTCGTGTACCAACATCACATCCCAGTAAAGCTCTCACCAAAGCCATATTGACAGTTTGCCATGCTGACCGCACAGCAGATGAGGAGACATTTCCAGTTGTCGATGAGACGGTTGTTTCGTCCTTCGCTAATCATCTTGACTTGTGGGATAACCGTCCTCGTGGTATGACAGGGCAGTATGCAAGATGTGATACATGGGAACGACGCTCCATTTGATGATTATATTGATCCTTCCGTCTGGGGCTCCTGAATCCGGGGCAAGATCGGCCGTCCAGGGGCAGAATCCCAGCCGCTTGAATCCCGGAGAGCCTGGTCCGGAATGTGGCCGGTAGCTCCAACATGGACAACAAAACTATTGCTGGCACTGGGTCAATGGGTCAAGCGCCCCCATGACAAGCAAAAGCTTTCTCGCTTGACCAGTCTTGCCAGAGCTTTTTGCATCTTGTCATGCGATCTACCGAGCGAGCGGAGGGAGTCTCGCCAGTGGGGCTTCTCAACATGCATACTCGTACAAAGTAGGTAGGGGGATTCCAAGTAGAGGCCTCCAACTCGCATGGCTCGGGATCATATCCTACAAGGGCCTCGTTGGAACCCGTTTTCCCGTCCCATGTGGGTTCTGGGTTCGTGGCATCGAAGTTTTCGGCAGTTGGCCCGGTGTGGCATGCACCACAAAACCACCTGAACGGCGCTGGTTCTTTCCAATTAGTATACACAGGGACAAGTCGGCGCCACAACTGCCACTTGTCTTGTGACTCGAAGGCGAGGCGTTGATCTTTCAGGTGTACGCAGTTGTTGTCGGGGCAAAACTCTGTTTCCTGAAGTCACCAACGTCTACGCTGCTGAGAACGATCTCGAAAGTGCAATGGCGCAACAACAGACCCGTCGGCGGCCGATGACTGCCTGCCAGAAAATACTGGTCCATCATGCGCTCGGCCTTGAGACTCCGTACGTGGAACCAGGGACCGTGATCCGCATCGCTCCAGATTGGTTTCTGGCGTCCGAAGTTGCTTGGTTTGGCATGAACAAAAACTACGAGCGCATGGGACGACCTGGCATTCGGCGCAGAGACAGGTTCTGGCTGGCAGGGGATCATGTCGTGGATCCACGAGTGAATCATCAGGCGTACGAGAAGTCTCTGATCGAGGCGTGCGATCAGATTGCTAAGGAAATGGACCTGGGGGACAACTACGCTGGGCACAACACCACCATCATGCATACAGAGTATTATCGTTCTCGGTGTCAGCCTGGTATGCTGGTCATTGGCGCCGACTCTCACACGTCTTCAGCTGGTGCGCTGGGGAGCCTTGCAATCGGCGTGGGCGCAACCGATATGATCCTGCAGCTTGTCACTGGCGAGACGTATCTCGAGGTCCCAGAGATCGTCCGGATCAACTTTATCAACAGACCACCTCTTGGGACCAGCGGCAAGGACGTTATACTCGGTGTGATGCGGAAGCTCCGCAGAAATACCGTTGCTGCAGGTCGACTCGTCGAGTATACCGGAGAAGGACTTCAGTATCTGTCGTGCGACGCCAGATTCGCCATCGCGAACATGACGACCGAGTTTGGCGGCATTGGCGCCTGTATTGTTCCCGACGGAGTCACGATGCAGTACATCCAACGTCGAAGAGATCCGCGACATAAATCGGACAGCCTCTATTTCCGGCCAGACGACGATGCGCAGTACGCCGAAACATATGATGTTGACCTATCCGAACTGGAGCACTTCATTGCGCTATACCCTTCTCCAGACAATGTCGTTCCCGTCTCAGAAGCAACGGCACAGCTCCAACACCTGCAAGGTGTCTTCATAGGAGCGTGCACCACGACGGAAGAAGAGCTGATTCTGGCCGCGTTGGTATTAAAAGAGGCCATGTCTCAAGGCTGGAAACCTGAGGCGCAGGGACTACGACGTGTCACTCCCGGGTCCAATTCCATCATCAATCGCCTCAAGGAACTAAACCTTCTCGAGGTGTACGAACAGGCCGGGTTCGAGATCGGTGCGCCTGGATGCAGCTACTGCGTGGGCATGGGAGTCGACAAGGCCGGGAGGGGGGAGGTGTGGCTGTCTTCTCAGAACAGAAATTATCGGGATCGCATGGGCCCCGGATCCATCGCCAACATCACCTCTGCAGCGACGGTGGCCGTCTCCAGCTTCTCCATGTCACTGCAGAATCCCTCGGAGATCCTTGGTAAGATCGACATGGCCGAGTTTGACGCGATGAGGAGGTACGGTGCACAGGAGCTACGAGAGTTACCACAATACGTTGAACCAGAACTTCTCGCGGCCGCACCAATGCCAGCCAAGGGCGACGCAGATATACCACCCTCACCAGCAGAAGAACGGCCGGCGCCCTCGCTCCCCGAGTCAATTCGAGGGAAGGTGCAGAGGTTCGGAGACAATGTTGACACAGACAGCATCATCCCGACCGACAAGTGCCATTCCCACCTCACCCAGGAAGAAGTCGCCCGTGGCGCATTCTGCTACACTCGACCCGAGTTCTACGATCGTGCGCAGTCCGGGGCCTCGATCGTGGTCGCCGAGAAGAGTTTCGGCTGCGGCTCTTCGCGCGAACAGGCACCCAAGGCCCTGAAGTGGGCGGGCATCCAGGCCGTGATCGCCAAGTCGTACGCCTTCATCTACCAGCGCAATCAAGTCAACAACGGCCTGATGGGGATCAAGCTAGTGGACGAGGACTTTTACCGGCTCGCCCAGGAAGGGGAAGAGGTCGCGATCGATGTCAAGAACCGCAAGATCCACTGTCAGGGCCGGACGTGGGACTTTCGACTGGATCGCATTCAGGAACAACTCCTCGCCGAGGGCGGGTTGATCAGCACGTACGAGAGGTACGGACCCGGGCTATTCTCTAAGTTGCAGAGTCTCGATCAGAAGACGAGCAGCAGACCTCTAAGCGGGAGTACCGATGTTGGATTCGTTGAGGAATCATCAGCCAAAGCCACATCTTTGGAATGGTGAGCTGGGTAGTTAGAGCCTATGCATAGTAGGCCTACACATCAAGTCCTGGAGAGGGGGATGGTCGCGCAAAGAGAGACACAGGCTCGCGGATCAATTCATATGCAAATTCTTCTTATTACAACTCTACCAAAGGCTTTAACCGTGGAAGGATTTTTGGGGAGGAGGGATTCCCATCTGGACCAGCTAAGATGGGTAGTACTCGAGCCCATATTCGCTGGATCGTTCGAGTGTGTGGATTGGCTTGCCGGCCTTTTCTAAGCGCTCCAGTTCCTGTCGTTTCATTTCCTCTTGCATCTGCAATTGAGTGCACAGGCTGTCAGCATCGCTGAACTTGGAGGGGTGGCAGCAAGAGGTCAAGAAAGAGGTCAAGTAGACTTTGTGTGAGATAACGTCCTTGGAGAGAAATAAAACGTACCTTGATCCTCCCGCCCGCACTGGGAAGTAACTCCCTCGGGGCCGTAATCTTCCACTCAGGCAGACCTTCCGGTCGACCCAGGTCCTTGAGCGTCTTGGCCTCGACGAGGCTATACTTGCCGTCGGGCCTGTTATAATTGAAGGGCTCCTTGAGGGCGACGGGCGGGTTCGTGATGATGCGGACATTTCGGAGCAGGTTGCGCGACGCCGAGTGCAGCATGAACGGGTGGAGGAAGTAGACGTCGCCGACGTTGCCGGTGGCTTCGTGGAAGGACTCGTCGCGGCAGAGGCTGGGGTCCTGCACCCACGAGTTCCACAGCTTGCGCCGGTCCGGGTTCGACTTGGGGATCTCGGGGGATCCTCGAGGCGCGAGGTACGGCGTGGCGCCCTGGGGCATCGAGTACTACGCGAGTAGTGGTGGTGAGGGAATGCAATGCACTCATATGTGTACCTCGTATGTGTATACGCAAAGGCGGACCTCTGGTGAGAAGGAACGTACCAATCTCTCTGCCACCAACTTGATCCCGTCCGTACAGATGACGGTGCCGCCTCCCTTGGGCTTGATCTCGGTCAACAAGGGAATCACCAACAGTGCTTGCTCGGGCGAGTCGAGGAAGTGGGTGAACCAGTCGCCGTCGCAGTGCCAGTTGTCGAGGGACCTCATGTCCAGGGAGTCTGATTCCTTGTATTCGGGTTTGCCCAGGTTGGGGATGAAGCCGTCTTTCCAGAATTTGCACCTGCATGGCCGATAGATGAGTACCATTGACCATAAGGGAATGTATATATAACTATCTATGTAGGGATATGCGAGTCTGATACACACCATTCAGCCACTCGATCCTCCCCTCCCACCAACTCACACATGGCCGCGTACGCCTTGGGCGCGTGTTCCTTGATCGAGACGACCGTGTGGCCAGGCATGTTCAGCTTCTCGGTCGGCCACGTCGACTTGTCGTCCGGCGAGGCGCCGAGTCTCGTCCAGATGGAGCTGGTCCATTTCTCGGCGAACTCGGGGGAGAAGCAGTTTTCGATCTTGATGAAGCCGTGGTCCATCCAATGCTGCTTCTGCTCCTCGGTCAAGGAGAAGTCGGTCCATTCGCTGATCTTTCCTGGCATTTTTAGGGAGAGACTTGACTTTTTCACACCGAGTTGATACTGCTTAGCTAGCCTTGTTGGCCTCGTCGGTGAGGATCGGCCATGGCAGACATAGATGTACTTGTACTTGTAGCCGCACTTGTGCCCGTAGATGCCAGATGCTGGACACTGGACACTGGACACTGGACGGCCTGCGATTGCGACTCCGACGTATGGGAAAAGCCTATGGCCGTCATCCCCGGGAATTAGCCTAATTGACGAGTAGGTAAAAGGAAGACGACGAATGAATTGTCATTGTCTCTCTAAAAATATTCCTACTCGGCCTTCCTCCGTGGCCTTTGAGCCTTTATGGTCTCTTTGGCTGGTCATGCCCATATTGCCGCGGGGAATTGAGTTATCCGAAAACAAGAGGTTTCTTTGACGAATGGGTAACGAAGAAGATCAATTAGCAACCTGCCAGACGCCGCATTTGTCCCTTGTACAATCCTCCCCAGTTATCTATCATGAGACCCGGTTTCCTGGTTTCCTGGTTTCCTGGAATTTGACTCCATCCAGCTGGTTACCTCCACCTCGACTGTATATAGCCGTGTCGCCAAATCGCCCTACACCTCACCTCATGACTTCCCTTCCTCAGCAGTATTGTTGACTGAACCACTCTCACCCTTTTCGATATTTTCCCGCCGGAGTTGGTTCCGCTTGCCCAAGATGCGCAGGGTGCGTTCGCGCTCCAGCTCTGTCATCTGGGCCCAGTTGTCGATGCGGGAGAGCGTGCCGTCTGAATTGATGACCAGCGGCCCGAGGGCGTCGAGCTTGAAGGTTTGGGATACCTCTCCGTCTGCATTAATTGATGTTGACGCGTCCTGGGGAGCTGGGAGAGCGAGCGGAGTTGAATCAGATGTTTTTGCGGTGTCGTCCTTGTCGTTTGCTGGTCGTTGAGTTTCTGGGTTTTGTGGCTGATTCGATGACATGATTGATGGTGTTTTCTCTGTGGAGGTTTTGTCCCTGAGTAGATCGATGCTCACTGACAGTTGCTTTTTACTTGTCTTGCATTGGATGTGGAGGAATGATTGTATCTCTACACATTGTCGCCGAATAAGTCATTGTATAAATAATTATGCCTTGACAATGCCAATCCTACGTCTTGACCCTCGCTGTCGCTCGTCGCGCCTGGTAGAAGCTTCCAGGCTCCGCTCCGCTCCACACCAGCCACTTTTCGAACATTCTCCAACTTTTGCTTTGCTGCTCTTCAAACACCAACACTACCATCCCTCTACTTGTAGCTTCGAGATACGAGGTACAAACACTGACTTGACTCAATTTATACATGATGCTGCTAGCAAAGGGTAGAGTCACTGGGCAAGAGTGCCATCTATATACATATCAGGAGGACAATATCGTCTCGTTTTCGCTACCTGTTCAAGGTGAACTTCTTTTTTCCCCGCCTACATTTCCACATCAAAGCCTCCCCAACGTCTACTACAACTTGGCCAGAATCTGACCACCATCCCCGCTCCCCATGACAATCTCATCGCTCTGGTAATAAGGGTTAAATGTCTGCTTGTTTAGCGGATTCAACACGTGTGCGCGATGGAAGAGGTCCTCGTAGACCCGTCCGTCGTAGCGGCCGAGGGCACTATTTTTTTTGAACGAGTTGTTAGTTTCTCATTTTCAGAAGTTGCTTCGGGAAAGGGAAAACAGGGATGGATACTGACCTATCGAGCAAATAATCTGGGATGGCCCATGCGTCGACGAGGCGCACCGCGTGTGGTCTGATGCGCGCCATCAACTCCAACACCCGCGCGGGCAACTCGTTCAGATCCGCCGAAGTGACTGCGCCCGAGTTCTGGAATTCGCGAGCTTCCGAATCCATGGTGTAGAGGGCATACAGGCGGAAGAGGTCGAGGAGAACGGTGCGCGTCGACGCATCGAGGTGAGCGATCTCGTTACTCCTGCTGTCTGCAGCGACGGCGGCGTAGAAGTTCGACACCAGCATCGCCTGCGAATAGGCCCTGCTGAGCTTGTGGAACTCGATGAGCAGGCTGTTCCACGACTTCTTCTGGATCTCGCGCGCCTCGTACGCCCGGTACGCCATGCTGGCCATGCGCCAGGTGAAAGCGTCCACGATGGCCCTGTCGCTCCTCAGCACGTCGAATTGGGGCTCTCGGGCTCGCGCGGACAGATACGTCTGGATGTGCTCCTCGGTCTGGCTCAGTGACGGGCTCTTGTGGGGCGCGTGTACCATGTCCTTGACCTTCTTGATCAGATACCGCGCCACCTGCTGCGTGATCATCCAGTTGTCGCCCTCGACCGTCGGCTTGGAGAGGTAATCCGCATTTGCCTGCACGAGACCGGTACCTCCCCCGAACCCATGGCCGCCCATCGAGCGGCGACATGTTTCGATACCGTCGGCGGCGAGCGTGGTGGCCAGACTCTTCAGCCCGGCCGACGTGCTATGCAGCTCCGAGAGCGTCGCCTGGTCGACCGTGTCGATTGTCGTGTCGTTCTTGCGCGTGCGCTCGTACAGCCGCCGCATATACGCGCCCGAGTAGTGCAGGGCAAACGTCGTGGCCAGCAGGGGCAGAATGCGAATCTGCACCGTCGTGTAGTCGAGGACAGCGGTCTCCAGCGGCTGCGTGGGATTGTCCTGGTCGCGGAATTGACGTCGAATGGACAGATAGCGCACCGCGACCGTCACGGCGCGGGCCAGCACGAGACGGGCGTTCATGACAATGACGGAACGACCTCGAGTGAGCTGGCCATAGACTGACGCGGGATTCTTGGGCTTGGTATAGACCCCCGTCTCTGGGTCGAGGCGAGAATGCCTGGACAGCATGGCACTGTGGGGGATCCTATTCTTCGTGATTAGCCAGGATTAATGGGGGGTGGAGAGACCGGATCCTCATACCGGTGCTGATGAAACAAGCAATACGCGTTGTCCATGGAAGCGTATCCATACTTGGGACCTATATCGCCGACAACGATACTCTTGGGCGGTTGATGCGTCTTCATGTCGCGGATCTGGACCAGGAACGCATGCGGGCCGTAGGACTTGTAGGTCCCATTTTCAGGCAGCATGAGCTGGGCAATGACCACGGCATAGTTTGCCGTTCGACCCAACGTGCCGTTCCACCATTTACTCGCCGTGATGGTCGGACTATGGAGGACGAATTCCTTGGTGGCCGGATCCCAGCGCGCCTCCGTCTCGATGCCGCGCACGTTGCTCCCGTGGCCCAGTTCCGTCTGGGCATACGCCCCGATGACCTCCCACGCGGCGATCCTGGGCATCCAGTACGCGCGCTGCTCGTCGCTCGCCTGCTCCCGCACGGCGGCCGTGAAGAGCGAGATGTGCAGATGATACGGCTGGATGTCGTCGACGAGGTACTCGGCCATGAGGAAGTCGTCGTCGGTCCACCCGTGCTTGTCCTGGAGCTGTCTCATCCGCTTCCCTCGCGCCAGGCCCAGCTTGTACCGGTCCGGTCGCGACAGGTTTGCTTGGTTGGACTTGGAAAAGACCCTGTCTCTGCCCAGGATGTCCAGGACCCGTCGTTGCCGCTCCAGGTACTCCGACCCCATCAAGTGCTCAGACAGCTGGGGGATGTTGACGTCGGAGCATTTTCGCTCGTTGGCAATGACTGTCGCGCCATCGGGCGCCGCAGGCTTGAGATTGGCGCTGAAGTCACTCATGGCTGCTACTTGTGGACAGGAGAAAAGTTGGAACTCTGCGGTGACCCTGTCGAATCGTGTCGAAGAGTCTTCTTGGAGATGAGCCTTCACGATGGTAAGAATTTTCCTGACATTAATGTAGTGTCGGCAACGAATGGCATAGTAATATCTTACGGATACTCTCGTCGGCACTGGTCAGCCAGCCTCACCTGATATTGGAGCATTGGTTTTGCTGAAGGAGTTGCCGTTGAGCCATGAGCGTGACAAGATGTGGAGCATGATTGTTTATTCAAGGACTAGCCAGGCTTTTTTTCCAACAGGGCTCATGGATCACAGTGGAAGTCAAGGCAATTGTCCGAAACGGGAAATATCCGAATGCCTTGTAATAATAGCGGGGGATCATTATCCTCGGAGTGTTGCCTATTAGCTTGTGCGAGATGGGCCTCGTGATGCAGGACAAGTATCCGGGATGCGGTTTCAGGTTTTGGATAGGTCCGTCGAGGGACCCAGACCCTTGATAATGTCTCTGGCGGTGTAATTATCTAGTGGTGGCGGCATGCGATATCGCCAAAGTTCGAAGTGCGGCGACTTGAACCGGCGTTTCTGTGGAGCGGCGATTTCGTTCACCGGTGATTCTGCTTAACGTTCGATAGAATTTACCACCGAATTTGGATGGCACTCGCTTTCTGTTGAACATCAATCTGCATTCCTGCTATTGCCGACCTCGACGTTGCCTGTATAATTGATGTAAATAGACGCTAGTCTGCTTTAGTAAACACTATTCCTGTTACGGATAGTTCACCCAAATCGCCGCTGTATCAAATCGCCGTCGAAATCGCCGCCTTAAGTTCTTCCGGAAGGCGAAAAGGCTTAGCAATTCTTATGTCTCTCCAATATCGGACATTGTCTCCGAGAGCGACCGGTACCTTGTACCTACGCAAATCCTTCTCACACAGGTCCTCTCTCGCATCATCGACTCGTCACAAACCCACGACCAAGACCACCTTGGCTGGCTTCCTGAAACCGAAACACAGGCCCGACTTGTCCATATCATAAGCAAAGCATATCGGTGCTTGTCCCTCGATCCCAGATAGTGAGGGTCATTGAATGAAACCATCTCCATCATGCTGCCTATGGACTCATCGTCCGACCTCTCTTAAACCTTGTTGTCGGGGAGCTCTTCAACATGGCGTACATGGTCCATATCCATGACGTATTTTTCCTCATACGCCTTCTGTTCATGAAGACGAGCGAGATTGGCTGCAGAAATGGCACTGTGTTCTGCATCCTCCATGGCTCGTAGAGGCATGGCATGTCCAGTCTTCGCCTTGCGTCTTTTCGCCTCCCACAGCAGCCATAACGGTAAGCTGGCGAAGCTGATGATGGTAAATGCGATGGTGGATGACGCAGCCGCAAAGCCTGGCAGGTACCAAGGGGCGTCTGAGCTTGGGAAAATCTGCGAACATTAGCCTTTATGACCTGTATGAAACGCTCTAACAGAGATCGCATCTTACCTGAGGACCGATGATACTTGCAATTGATAGTGATGCAATGGCAGTCGCTCCACCGATGGCTTGTTCCGCCGCTCCATACAATGTCGAGGTTCGATATGCCAATGCCGCTGGCTGTGCGATTGAGACCATGTTGCCGAGGAACGCCAGTCCGTAGAGCTGGATCGGCGTCATGTCACCGAAACTCTTCTGTGCTGCCACATGGGTCCAGATGGCGAAGCAGGGAATAGCCATGGCTGCCGGGATGATATAATGCCAGATTCGCTCACGCGTCCAGTCCGAGTGCCAACTCCAGAAGGTATATACGACAATCGCCACAAAGTACACGGCCGAGGTGTATTCGTTGGCCTTGGTGCTGCTGAATTTGGCAAACTGCGATCCTTTAGTGAGAGAGAATCGGGAAAAAAAAGGCGAAGAACAACTACTTACCACTTTCAAGATGGTCGGCAAGAACGTCCCGAGGGCCACAGCGACGATCAACAGGCAAAGATACGACACGAAGAAGACATATGTTGACGGTCGAGTCATAACGTTGAAGAAAGCCGGCCAGTCCCATGTAACGTCTGTCTTGCGAGTTGCTCCACGGCCAAAACGATTGACGGCAATGTAACGTTCTGGGATGTGTTTAGCAAGATAATCCGTACCTTTGGGCTAGTGCAGTACAACATACCTCGCTCAGACAATGATTTCGAATCCTCGGGGAAGGTCAGGAGGAGAAAGTGAACGGGGATTGCACAGACAATCCTACAGCACAGTTAGTATGCTCCGAAGACAAGATTCGGTGAAAAGAACAGCTAGAACTCACGGCATGGCTCCCTCGATGAGAAACAGCCATCGCCAACTCTCCAGCCCACCTTTTCCGTTGAGCTTCGCGTGTCAGCACAGTGTGTTCCATTGGGCGGGGCAGATCTCGAAGACCTACATGATCGATTCCCACGGCCAAAAACCCTCCAACTCCCGAAGCGAGTGAATTGGCAGCATGGAAGACACCAATCCGCCAGGCTCGCTCGTGCGGCTTATACCAGAAGGAAAAGTACATGATGCAGGCGGGCACGACGCCGGATTCAGGAACACCCAGGAAGAAACGAGCAGCAAGCAAGCCGGCTCTGCTGTGAACGGCGCCGATGCACATGACAATCGCACCCCAGAGAACCATGATGACGGGAAAGTATAGTTTCCCAGAGAAGCGCTTCATCAACAGATTGGATGGGATCAGAAGGACGGTGACCATGAAGTAAGTGACGGATACGGCCTGTCTCTTCATCAGTATCTAGAGACCTTCAGCTTGTGGTGGCAATACCCACCCAGTTGAAGTCCGATCCCTTGAGATGTAGAGTCTCCTCGAAGCTGCTGGACTTGCCAGCTTGCAGGACGTTGACGAATCCCATATTGGCCCGATCCAGGTATGCCAGGAAGTATATGATGCAGCAAGGGAACAAGACTCGTGCGTCAAGCTTCCTCACCAGCTTCCTCTCCTCCTCCTCACTCCAGTCCTGGACTGCTGCAACATGCTCGATCCTATCTTGGCTGCTTGCTGTTGAGAGTTAGTAATCCTCCTTCAAAGAGTCTCGCTGCACTGTGCGATGAACTGACCATGGTGACCATCGACACGTTTTGGCCAGAAGGCGTTACGAAGGCCCCAGCCTCCAATGTAGATGCCCTCAGCCTCGGCGGCTGCCTTTGCTTCTTTCCAGCCAAACATTGTCGTCACGATATTGCTTGCTTCGGCCGATGTGCCTTGCAAAGTGGGGGAGGTGACAGAACAATAGTCACACCACGGACAGTCCAAAGGTCAAACCCTCTCATATAGACCGCTGGGGAATGTGGTAGGCATAGTATCCACGTGTGCTCCATACGGGGCCCCAGATACCGAGTATACAAGGGCCGAGGACACACTAGGCGACGGAATGTGGCCGGCGAACCGACCTGTCCCCCTCCCAATGCCCCAATCCTGGTGGCGACGGCGATTCCCACACGGGGATTTCCATTCTAGGAAATCGACTGAATGGCTCTCTCCAAGATAAATCGACCCCTCATGAGGACGGAAGGTTGCGCAATCCTCCAAGAACAGAAACGAGGCTGAGGGGCCAAGAGGAGGAGCGAAAGTCAAATATTGCCCTTGTTGACGGGTTGATATTACCAAAGCTCGAGCCTGTCTCCTGATCTATTCCTTTTCTCTCCCGGTTGAACACGAGATAGATTGTTGCAGGTTGCCATCATGTCAATCCGGTCAGATGATCTAGCAGAGTTGCCCTTGGACGGCCCTTCAGCCGCCGTTATTGTCGACCGTGTCAACTATCCCGACGATCGAGCGCAATGGGTACCGAAACACCAAGGCCCTAACGTCTTCCCGAACTTCTTCCTGTTCAGCCGCTTGCTGCGTTGGTGCTATAGGCCCAATCTTGTCGCTGTCAAGGACACTACTTTCGGCTATACAGCCGACTACACTCAGCTCCTAACTGATGTCCTCCATCTTCGGAACGTGTTGAGACAGACGCTGCCGCGACATGTTGTCCAGAAGCTTGACAGAGACGAAGAAGTCTTCATCAACCTTCTCGGGCCCGGTGGCTATGAATTCGTCGTGGGCTTTTTCGCCTTGATGGCGCTGGGTGCCGTCATTGTCCCGATATGTAAGTGACTTCTCCGAACCTCAGCATTTCCATGTGTGTTAAACAAATGCAGCGCCTGATCTTCCTCCCAAGGAAGCAACATACTATGCCACCAAATCAAGGGCCTGTGCCGTCCTGGTTGCACAGAAGAGCGTGCCGCTGGCACGGGAGCTCGAATCGATAGTTCGCCAACAGCACAACGAGAGTTTCCGTGCCATTCAGATCACGCCGCATGTCATGCAGAAGCCCCTGGATCCAAGCCAGATACAGATTTCGTCGGATCCGTATTTCGATCTGAACAAGTCCGGTCTGGTCATCTTCACGTCGGGCACAAGCGGGCCCCCCAAGGGAGGAGTCAAGCGGAGAGGCTTCCTCTACGACGTGGCTACATCCTTCAGCGACCAACAGGGGATCAAGGAAGGAGACATGGTATTGCATGTGCTGCCTGTGCACCATGCAACTGGTGTCACCGTCACTTTAATCCCCTTTCTGTACAGTGGAGGATGCATCGAGTTCCGCAGCGGCGGGTTCAACGTCGAATGGACCTGGGAACGAATTCGACAAGGGGGTCTGTCTTTCTTCTCGGGAGTGCCGACCATCTACATGCGCCTGATGGCCTATTATGAACAGCGGCTGTCAAAACTGCCACCGCAGGAACTACAGGAATACGTCAACGGCTTGAACGAAATTAGGGCTCTACTGTGCGGCACCTCAGCCCTGCCTCGGCCTCTGCAACAGAAATGGACGAAACTGAGAGGCGGTCGAGCGATCTTGACACGCTACGGTGGTACAGAGTTTGGAAATGCCTTCACAGTAACGCCGCGGTCACAGGGCGTGCCAGATGGCTCTGTAGGGGAGAAGGCGCCAGGGATTGATCTCAAACTCTCGAACGGCGACGAAGGAGAGGTGCTCATACGAAGTCCCATCCTGTTCTCCAAGTAAGCTGCTGTCTTTTGTCTTCAAACTCACTTCCGACTGATGACTGACCTTCGCAGGTACCTGTTTGACAAGGAAGCGACGGCAAAAGCTCTCGATGCTGATGGCTACTTCAAGACTGGAGACATTGCCCGTCGGGAAGGGAAATACTACTTCATCCTGGGTCGAGCATCCATTGACAGTGAGCGACTAACCCTATGGAACCCACTCTACCATTACTGACTCGGTTCACAGTAATCAAAAGCGGCGGCTACAAGATATCCGCGCTGGACATCGAACGAGAGATCTTGGGTCTTGGATACGTCGCCGAAGCCATGGTGGTCGGTGTCGAGGACGAGGAATTTGGTCAACGGGTTGCCGCAGCACTAGTCCTCCAGCCAGATGTGAGTAACGATGGGTCTATGTGTGGTATATTGAGTGAGCAGCTAACCAGAATCCCAAGGCACCACGAGACCTGACGTTGGAAAAGCTTCGGCGCGATCTGAGAGGGACGCTGGCTGGGTACAAGATGCCCACGCTCCTCCGGGTCGTGAACGAGCTCAAGAAGAACGCCACGGGTAAGGTTATCAAGAAGGTCCTTGTCCAGGAACTGTTTCCCCCTGAAGGACATGCCGACGTGCAACGCTGGGTATCCAAGAAGCGGGAGAGCAGGCTTTGATTTCGTACATGGCTGTCAGGGTGGTGCAAGCTCCTGAAGGAGGGATACATCCCCAGTCACCTAGACTTGTTATATATACCAAAGTATAGAGACCTCTATCAGACGTTCCAGGGAGAAGACATCAGGCTTCTTGAACCTGATCTGAGACAATTCACCAGGCACCATTTCACCGAGACTCTCTACTTTGCAATCCTTGATCCCACTCATTGGCACATTATTCCAGGATCCCTCTACAATTTGACCTTTGGCTCCCTTGTCGTCTGCTTATGATGAACGTAACTCACAGCCCGATACGCCGAATGGGCCTGACCCCATAGCTCGTTCCTCAACAAGCCATAAACCCCCATTTTCGCCTTGGACTTCCACTGCTCGGCGATCTTGACGGCTTCCTCGAGCATCCGATCCGGCGGGGCGATAACATCCACGATCCCGTCCTCGAGCGCTTCCTTGCCGGTATATCGGTGCGCTTCGAGCAGGACCTTTCTCGCAACCTTGGGCGCGAGTTTCAGCCGCAGCAGCGACCCCATGCCGTCGTGGTGCAAACCGGCAATCACAGGGGGCATTTGCCAGAACCCGCGCTGCGAGTTCATCACGCGATAGTCGTGCGCGAGGGTGAGAAGACAGGCACCGCCCATGACGTGGCCCGTTATGCACGCGACTGTCGGGAAGGGGAAGTCAAGGATAGTGGCGAGGAGCTGGCTCTCTTCGTTAGAAGGGAACCAAAAGTGCCTTTTGGGGAGGAAACAAGAAGGGGGGGGGGGGGTTGTCAACTCACAGGATAGAAACCGTCGCATGAAGCAAACATGTTGGTTTCTCGCTCGTCGAGATCGAGTCCCTGCCATACATAACGTTAGAGCTGCGTATAGCAGAGAAGAACAGCTAATTGTCGACTGACCGTGGTGAAGAATTTGGCATCGCTGCCAGTCAACACCACCGCGCCTTCGGCATCTTGACCCAACTCCTTCTGGATCGAGTGATATGCCCGGATGAGCTCTTGACAGCAAGCAACGTTGAGACGGTTCTGCGGAGGTTTTCTCAACGTGATAATGAAGACGTCGCCTTTGCGCTCGACGCTGAGGTACTGGTAGCCCATCTTGTTGCCGATCTTCTGCCGCGATGGTAGTTGTCACCTGAGAGTCCAGAGCCCTTTTGTTATATTCCAGACGGTCTATTTTAGTTCCGTTCTGGTGAACACCGCTGAGGGTTCTCCAGAGTTTTCCGCAGATTGACCGAGCACTCTGATCAGTTCCTTTGCTGGTGTGTGGAGAAGATGACAGACAGAATCGCATTTGGCAAATGTCGGATGGATCATGGGAATTACCGGATTAGGAAATTCCCGATACTCTGCCTACAGATCAAGTTATGGAACCAAGTAGCAACCAGCAACCTACCTAGGTACAAGTGGACGTCCAGAGTACCGGAGTATAGTGGGTAGTCTGCCGTTAGCCGGAGCTTGACATGACCTAGACTATGGCAGTAACAACGCGTCAGCCGACAGTATATTCATATCCTCTGGACTTGGACATGGTGTCCGTGTAGTCGGCAATCCAATATTCTGTATTCCATCATGTCTCGCAACATCCCAGTCCAGCCAAAGGATTCCGAGTTCACATTATTTCTTTGGGGAGGTGAGGAGAAGCTAGAGCGAAGGAAGGCTCTGCTCAAAGCCTTGATTGGCAATCCCATATTCGACAAGAAGAATGTCACTCTGCCGTCGTTGGCCCGCAAAGATGCGTGGACTCGGGCGGCGTTGCAGAGCCGGGAGCTCATCAGACTCAAGTTTGAGCACAATTGGCCTCATCGCCATTTCATGGAAGCCATCAAACTGACGGACAATATGCTCCCTGTCCAACCCCAGTTTAGAAGTATGTTCTCCGTCCGCTGTAAAGATTCGAAGATGCTAGAAGATGTGATTTTGACCTTTTGTTGCTAGTTTTCATGTCAAACCTGGAGCGGCAAATGTCGGACGAACAAAAGAAGATCTGGATCCCCAAGGCTGAGCGGTTCGAGATCTTTGGCTCGTACTGCCAGACGGAGCTGGGCCACGGATCAAACGTCAAAGGGATTGAGACGACAGCGACTTTTGACCCCGACAGCGACGAGTTCTTGATCAACTCACCTACCATCAGTAGCACCAAGTACTGGATCGGTGCTACCGGGGTGTGGGCTACACATGGTATTGTCGTAGCACGCTTGATAATCAAGGGCAAGGACTACGGCAACCATTTATTCCTGGTTCAGCTGCGCAAACTCGATACCCAAGAGCTCATGCCAGGATGTGAAATCTATGAACTCGGTCCCAAAGCATTCCAGGGCATGCTGGGGACGGATAACGGTGCTCTTCGGTTCCACAATGTCCGCATCCCTCGCTCTCAGATGCTCGCCAGAAATGCACAAGTCCTCAGAGACGGCACCTACGTCCCGCCAAAGAATCTCAAGCACTCGTACGGGTCGATGGTGACGGTGCGTGCTCTCATGGCCGAGATCACAGGCTGGGACCTCCTGAAAGCCGTCGCTGTGGCATACCACTACACCACTTTCCGAAGGCAATTTTCGAATCGCAAGGATGGCTCTGAAACTCGCGTGTTCGACTATGCGAGTGTGCGATACCGGTTGCTTCCACTGCTTGCCAAGGTGAGACTTATATCAAACGAGCCATATCAATGGACTTGACTAACAATTTTCAAAAGGCCACAGCGCTTGTCGTGGTCGGGCAGGCTATCAAGCGTGCCTATGATGACTATACGGCAAATTACTTGAAGACTGACGACACCTCTCAGCTGGAAGATCTCCACCTCCAAACGGTCGGTGCCAAGGTCTACTCGACTGAGATTACGGGATACGGCGTGGAAACCTGTCGCATCGCCTGCGGCGGCCATGGATACAGCGCCCTGTCAGGATTTGGCCGGATGTACGCCAACTCTATCAACTCCGTGACCTACGAAGGCGATAACTATGTTGTGGCCCAGCAAGTACCAAGGGCTATCCTCAAGCACTTCAAAGCGTATTGCACCCCCATCTCGCCGTTCTGAGAAATTTATGCTGACGAATCGACAGTGGAACTGAATCCACCCTTCCCTCGTTGTCATACCTGTCTTTTCTGCGCGATACCGCAACGCCGCAGCCACTGCGTATCAGGTCACCTCAAGAATGGCTTGAGCGCGATGCCCAGAGATTTATTCTAGAGCAGCGACTTGTGGCTCTGGTGCAGCAGCATATCGCAGACACGAACGCGGGTCGCGATACCAGCTACGCATGCCACGCTTTGACAATGGCACACGGCGACTTCGTATACTGGAAGGGCTTCTGGGAAGTGGTCGACAACATCCCGAACGATGCAACTTACAAGAAGCCGATGACAGCGTTGGCCCAGCTGGTATGTTCACCTCGGAACACCGAATATCAGATTGATACGATGCTAACACCTTCTCCCTCGTTAGTTCTCCCTGTCCATCGTAACTTCGGCACATGCAGTACTTTGTCCTCCACTGTCTTTGACATCCGACCAACGCTCCTCACTACGCCTTGCGTATGACGCGATTATTGTCGAGGTGGCAGATCAGCACGCGCAGGAAATCATCGATGCATACGGCTTCACCGAGTTTGAGCTGGACAGTGCGTTGGCGAGAAGCGACCAGACCCCGTATGAAGCTTTGCTGGACGGCGCCCGGAAGAGCGAGATGAACCACATGCAACATCTCTGGCCCATGATGGTGAGCACGAGACAATTGTGGAAACAGGTCCAGCAGGAGAAGGAGAAGGGCGTAGCTAGATCGAAATTGTAAAGTTGCACTCTTGTGTGCGAGAGTTTGTGTGGCGGAGATATTTGAGTTTACTTTTCCCCACCCGCTGGTATTCCCTGGTGCAATTGAGGTTCACACCAGAGGTAATAGGTAATTGCAAAGACTTTGCCTCATATACTGCTAGTGCGAGATAAGGGTGAGTGAAAAAGTGCTTGAATGGGTATTAACGCCGAGGTCGGAGGTTGATAAACTCCGCGCGAGGCTGATGCGACCCGCTATTCTCCTCTTCCCAACGAGGTCTAGTGGCTTCTTAGTCACCGGGGTCTGGGATTGTCACCATCATCGTCGCTTTAAGACTTTTCTTCTTGAAACCTCTGTCTGTTTCTCCCTCAGAACCTGTAGGATGCAGAACATGGGTATACGGTGACACCGGGTCCGTCTTCAGCCATGGCTACATTCAAAAGCTATGATCCGTCCAGCATAATTACTCGTCCGCATCATGCTCGCGCGTGCGAGGCCTGTTATGCTCGAAAAGGTAGGTGCAGGAGGATTCGGCACCTCGAGCCTTGTTAATGATACCGAGTACACTTGGCCGAGCCCAGCGCTGACCTCAACAAGTACGTTGCGATATATCCGGGACTTCTGGCACGTGTTCCAACTGTGCCGAACATGGTACCCCTTGCAAGTGAGTATCACGGCAGCATCATCCAGATGGACCACAGTATAACCTTTCTCTTTTTAGACCCCGTCTGCGGCGGCGGAAAGACCACAGTCACCAGCGACCCCAGCCGGAGAAAAGAGCCAGAACGGTGTATCGAACTCGGAATTCGGCAGCGAGTCCTGTCTCCCAGGAGACAAGCCACCAGCCGCAAGACTGGAATCTGACCGCCCCGTCGCCACCGCCACAGCATCAAGCCGATACCCCCATGGCACCGCTTCTGTTCATCCGCCACTGTGTCGCTGCCCCTAGTCCGGTCGACCTGGCTGCGGCCGCCTCGTCTCCCAGAGTTGACGAATTCTGCAACTCATCCTACCTGTCCCGACGGGCTGTCCTAGGAGATGACTTTCCCGGGCTCGACTACTCGCACGGCGGACGGCAGCCCTACGAGCATACGCTAAGCGAGAGCGACATGAAAGTCCTGGAGCTCTACAATGCCTTTGATCTGCCGCCAATCCCCGTCCGTCAGGTGTTTATCGAGATCTTCTACGAAAAGTGCTGGCCATGGATGCCCGTGGTGGACGGCGGAATGGTCTCGGCCGACGCCCCTTCAGAAGCGACGTCGCTGGTGGTTCTGCAAGCCGTTTTGCTCGCTGCCGCGACGACCAAGCCTAAGAGCGACACCACCCTCCCTGCGCAACCGCAATACCGCAAGGTCAAGGCGTTGATTGACACAGGCGCCGAGAGCAATCCGCTCAATCTTCTTTCAGCGTCATGTTTGATGCAATTCTTCGCGCCTTCGACGCCGAAAGACATCTCTATCCACCATCCGACATTCTGGGGGAACTATGCGCTCGGTCTCGCTCAACAGATGGGTCTTCATATGAAGTCTACCAGACCCAGTAGCCAAGAGAGGCTCAGGCGAAGGGTATGGTGGACTTTATACGTGAGTTTTTTTGTCTCAAAATGGACGTTGATCAACCAACTAACACGTTGCCCAGGCAAGAGACAGTGTCATGTCCTCGGCCCATGGCCGCCCCCGACTCATCAACCCGACAGATTGCGTGGTTGACCCGCCATCGATATACGACTTTCCGGACCCTAGCGATATTCGCGCCCAGATCTTCGTTTCCTACGTGGCCATCACAGAAATTCTGTGCGATCTCTGCCAGCTGCTCACGCGGCAGAACGATCCTCCTCCCGCCGAAAAGAACAAAATCGGTCTCCGACTCCTAGACTTCGTTCGGTCCTTGCCACTCGCACTCCGACTCGTCCAAGCCGACGGGACCGCGGCGCCGTACTCGTTTGACCTGGCCCAGCTACACATCTACCTCCTCATCACCATCATCATCCTCTACCGGCCCCGATCGATCTTCTACGTCCCACCATCCAGCTCGCCCGCCATCGTGGCGTCGAACCTGAGCTTCCGCATCTTCGAGGCCATCGAGCTGCGGGGACATACCTGCTCGCTTGTGTCCGGGTTCGCGTGGAACCTCCTCGTCACGGCCATCCCGCAGGTCTCTTGCCTGCGGATCCCGTCGTTGCGGGAAGAATGCAAGGGGAACCTGGACACGCTGGAGCGGTGTTTCCGGACCCTGGCGACCACCAGGCCCGCCGCGGCGGCGAACCTGCGCAACACGCAGGAGATCCGCAGGGTGGTGGAATCCAAAGAACCGCTCTCAATGCCGATCCCGCCGCGCCTCAGTGCCACCGACGACACCCTGTCCTTCTCCCCTCTGGACCTGTTCGACCCGTACGGCGCCGACGTGCCGGGGAACTACGACCGCGTCACCGCGGCGCTGGAGTTCTCGGCGACCAACAAGACGTTTCGGAACGCGCCGAACACGAATGGTCCGCACAATGCCGAAAACGTCCCCCTGCAGCAGGCCCCGAGAGATCAGACCGTGCCGCACGTGTTCCCTGCCCAACAGACGCAGTCGTCGGCGTTCACGCCCACGCCGAGCAACCTCGGCGGGACCACGATGCTGGACGACGTGCTCGACTTTGAACTGCTGGGGAACAATTTCCCCGAGGACGGCTGGATGAGGAACTGGGTCAACGAGTTACATATCCTGGGGGAATGACGGGACCTTTGATCTGGAGAACCACTGACAACTAGCCAGACCAGACAGACACACATCCGGTGGGAAGGTATTGACCCTTGATCCGATACCGTCTCTCGCCATAAGCCTGGGCCCGGGCCCCCGACCCTGGCCTGACCCTGGCCCTGGCCCTGGCTCTGGCTCTGGTCCTGACCCGATCCCGAAGTAGGTCGGTCGGTCAGTTCGTCCAGATATATCTGAAATCTCCTGGGGGGAGTAAGACACAAGAGTAGCGAAAAGCTTGAGAGGGACTAACGTTTCGTGAGAGGTTAGACGTAGATTCTCCGCCCAGTGACTGAGATCTGGAAGGCGATGGAACGAGTCGAATTGTATATTTTGTAAGTAAGTATGTATGTTATGCAATGCAAATATATACAGATAGATAGGTACAGTGAGTGAATTGCCAGAGGTACACACTATGATCACCCTCTTGTGCCCCTTGTTCCAGCTTCGATTGCTTCTCTCCCTCCTTTTTCCTCTGATTCTCTCCTCCCTCTCTCTCTCTGTGCATGCGTGTATCTGTGTATGTATGTGCGCGTGCCCCCCTCCCTCGTAAGGCCAACCAACACCAACACCATCTCCGCGAACCTGGCTCGCACTTCTAACCCACCCGACCCTCCACAAAAACCGGGCTGGCCTTGTTTGTGGAGACTTGCCCCGTCTGCGCAATTGTCTCACCGTTCGCCGTTCAGGGAGACATCCACACAGCCACCCACCCATCGTATCGGTTCGCGGTCGGGCAGTGCAAGGTAGTGCAGGGTAAAACAAGGCTACACCTGCTCGTCGATTCAAGATTCTCCTCGTGTCTGGTGATCCTTGAACCTAGGTTCAAACAAAGTGGGCAGACCGGGCCCAAACACCGAAAAGCACCGGGAAGGCCAGCCGGTGGACAAAGCGCGTTGGCCAGCGTTAGCCTAGATAGGGTTGAGCTGGAAAGTCAGTCTGTTGTGGTGTTCCAGTTGAACCCGTACGTCTATAGTGTCTGTGCTTGTACGAGCAAAGCGGGAGGGGTGGGGGTCCCTTTTCAGGCCATATTCATATGAGAGCATGTGTGAGCATGTCGTACATACATCCGCATCACATCGCATCGCATCGCATCCCCAATCAATCATCATGCATCATCACTATTGTAGGCGTGTTCGACCTCCCACCCACCTTGTTAGTCTGTACCACAGAAAGGGACAGATACGTCCCCAGTAGCTGTGTCCCTGTTCCGCAACAAATCAAGTCTCAATCGACTGGTAACCTGCCCAACTAGCATTTCATGGCAATGGGAGATTACCCCATCTACATACCCATGCCACAAAGCCACTTTGCATGGGAAACTTTTAGTTTGATCCGAGAATCGCATGTCCAACAAAACTTCAGTCTGGCAAGGTTGGCCGCGTCATGACCACTCGCCATACCCCGTAGCTTCTTGATAGAATGCATCTTCGGATCAGGACTGTGTTACACTTCCGTCGCCAGAGTGGCTCATGCATAGGGAGCTTGACGAGGACCCTGGACAACAAGAGACTTCCCCATATCAAGACATGCCAAACCCGGCCACGAGGTTGCTATCTCCGCACATATGGTTTCGCCGAGGAAAGAGCCCTATCGAGTTACAATGCCCGGGTACTTGGTAACTTGGTCGCTTAGTAGTTCGCCGTTGTTGTGGTTGGATGATATCTTGAGTACATCTGTGCTTGACGTATCCGAACGATCATATTTCTGAAATAGATGGTGCGGATGGGTTTATTGCGGTCTATCGCATGCCAGATGGTGACCTGCTTGATACTTAGCCACCCTATCAAACACGTGTCACCTTCCACAGTGTCCCGAAGTGTAGGTCACCCACGGCGCCTCTTTGTGCCATCGGCGTATCACACCACGTAGACGATCGTCAGTGAATCACTTGGCTTCACCCAACCTGGAGAAGCCACGGATCGAGATACCGGGGCCTTGTCGGGTTGGGAACGACAGAAGTTGCCCTTGCTCTGCCCCAACTCAGCACAAACTCAACCGAGGGGGTCCCAGGTCCAGCGTCGGCGGAAACCCCAGAGAAATAGATGGTTAGAGTTCGCCCCAAGAGACACCAGAGTGTGTTTGGAATGGGAGAAGATGGATCCCAACCTTCTCACCACCACTAAGCCCCAGCTGTGTCAATCTCACACTGAATGCGGCAAGGCGGACTGCCAGCTAGCCCTTTGGTCCCTCTGATCGCTCTGGTCCAATAACTGCCCCGCCCAACACGTCGTAGGGGACATGATATATTGAAGCCGTACATCGCATCCTTTGCCAGGTCAGTCTCAAGATGGAGAGCGTGGGCTGGGATTCTACACCATCACCAGGGATCCAAAGTGCCACACACCGGTTTTCCCCAGATTTCCCTGTTCGATAGAGACTGCCAACGTCCGCCCAAAAACGGTCGGAAATGGGCGGGATTCGATAGACCAACTGTCAACCAATACGGCCCACTGTCCCCTTGTCTTTGTCCGTGTCGGGGCTCATGTCTTTTAACCACAGTGAAGGCGTTCCAGCCACGGGCTGGCATCCTCAAGCATCCCATCACCACCCGCCATACTTGGCCACGGCCTGTGAGAATACTTCTCTGTTTATACTGCCCGATGCGGCCTCGAATCTCGTCCCTATCGACGTCTCCGAGTATGCATACAAAAGAAGTGGGCTGCCTCTTCAGGAAGCACAACAGTCCCGGGACGATCTGTTGGCCGGCAGGATCTGCTTGCCAGTCTCCTCGCCCGAATATGGCGATGGCGATCATTTTACCTGGCTCGCCCAGCAATCGAGTCTTCACGACAACAGCAGTGACACGACGCCTGCCCATATGGCTCTGGCCCGTCAAATACACCAAGACGGTACGAGTCCTGACCCTTGTGGACAAACGGAAGCCAGCTATGGCTCCACGATAAATGCTCAAGAAAGGAATAGATCCAGTACCAGCGATAAAAGACAAGCCCACTCCATCACTGAGCGGAGATATCGCGACAAGGTAAACAACAAACTCAAGGAGCTCTATTGCACTCTGCGCGAGGCCAAGTATCAGCTCCAGTCTCAGATCGAAGCGTCGGAATGTATCATCATCAGCGAGCCATTCAATGGCATGAAGAAGTCCGATGTCATCAACGATGCCATCACCTACATTCAGGAGTCTGAGGTCAACTTCCGGCACATGGCAGAGGAGATCCAAAGCCTCAGAAGTCAAATCCGCCATTTGGAGGATCACGGAGATAGCTTGACAAGAATCAACTCTTAATGGGGGATGCCAGGACCTACCTCGCTGCCGTACCATAATAACAGGCACAGGGTCACTGCTGGACGTGGGGGGTTTGAGTATCTGCTTCATGTACCGCGTATCTACGCATAGCCACGATATCAATCCAGCATATTTGCCGCCATTTTGCGCTCAAACACCTGCTTGCACAGTCCGTGAGCCTTTGCTGTGGGTAGTGCCGTTGCTGTCCGTGCCCGCAATCCCTAGAATGTTCAACAAAGTGCCTTGTCGTTGCCGATCCTCCTGTTGATCTCTTTTCAACAGCGCTGGTGGCACCATCCGCGCCCGCCATGCCGTCTCAACATGAGCCTGTCCATGTCGCAAGCTGATCTGATCTCAGTGCCAGGGTGCAGGAGGAGTCGGTCGCTCACACCGCCATTTGTATAGACACGATCAGCAACGAGGCCAGGGAACTCACTCCGATCAGGGTATCGATTCGTGCGATTGTCGCATTTGATAAGATCACTCGTCTGCCAGTTTCCACTCACACACCCCCTACACGCCGTTTAGCGGCCTTGTGGCGTATATTAGACTCAGGTCTCTCAAGGTCTAGACCACCGGGATCTGCGAGGTCTCTTCATACTTTCTGGTGCAAACCTTTCCAGAGTCGCGGGAGCGAGGTCGCGGTTCCGTCTCTCCGGGGTGAATAAGTTGGCATGGTCTTGTTCCCTCAACTCTGACAACGTTCTTCGCACTTCGCGCGACGTTTGACGACCGAACCATGGCTGAAATTTGGCTTTCTCCTGTTGGACACTTTGCCCTAGTGCTAGCCCCTGAGTCTCTTCGTTGGTCAGCCACCTGATAGCCTCCACAAAATGGCAACCAATGCCCATGTGTCTTTCGCGCCTCCTACAATACGGGTGAATATCCCTTTCGGGCATTAGAGGGATCTGGACCTCGCCGATCGGTATACCTCCACGACCCCGGGCCACTTACCTGGGAGCTAGGCAGCCCATGTGCTTGTTTTGCGCCAACTAGCCACATTTACACTTTGCTCTCGGCGTTTTATGACCTCAGAGTACTCGGTCCTGACGGGCGCGTCCTCGTTTGTTGTCTCCCGCACTACGTTTTGTCCCACTCCGAGAAGTGCAGGAACTCTATATCGAATATCATTCCAGAAGACGTCGGCATTTGGAACATAGGCCAGTGTGTATAGACAGACGTTGCAAGGAGAATAGGACGATGAGCAGTCAAGTTCCAGGCCCCTTGGCACGGTTCGAGCTGGAGTGTAGGGATTGTGGCATCTTTGGCTGCCCACGGCATCCACAAACGCACGGACTTACAGTATAATCCCTGAAACCCCGCTTTCTCTCACGAGTCACGTATGCAGGGAGGGGAAGAAACGAGACACCCATGAAGAGCAGCCCTATTCGGCCTCGCGTGGATGACGATTAATATGGCACCGGCAAGTTCTGCTTGTCATGCATGGAGATGAGCACTCAACTGGACCTGGTAGAACCATACTGCCATTGTGTAATTGCGTCATATCCCGCGATTGTTGTAACACGGAGGTGGCTGGTCGGACTACACCTGCGGAGCTCAGCTGCCCATGGGAGCAGCGTTGGTGGAGATCGTCTGAAACTCTGTCCTGCTGTCAGGCGTGGACCACCAAGTTTTGATGGCTATTGGTAGACTGACCTGGGTGAACATGGCAAAGATGAGGGATTTGCTCACGAGCTCCTCTTCTCACTGGGTTTCGACGTCTCCCTGCTCCAGGTCCATAGTTCTTTCACATGCCGAGTCCTTGCAATCAATCTTGAACAAATGAATTGGACGACTTACCAGCAAGTCAAATACGAGATAAAGTGTATATCAGCTTGGTTGCAACTTACTCACTAGATAAATCCCAGACCCTTTTTCAACTGCGTGTGCCAATATATGGCGTGTCGAAGTTTTTAGGGGAAGAGGCCAGTTTGATCCCCTCACCCTGCCCTCCCGAAAGTCAGGCGTTGTCCAAGTTGCCGCCAAACATCAAGAGCGAGCAAACAGGCAAACTCACCCTGTTCGGCGACGCTGCCTGGAGGAAGCCTCACTGGCATCAGGGTTTCCCCAACCCCGGGTGACACCAGGGTTTCTGGCGTTTTTGCTTTCGACATGAGTCAGCCCAATGTTTCAGCCCCATTGCTTGCAGTTCGCCTTTCCGATGAGTATGTCTCCTTCCATATTCGGACTGTCACTTGTCATTTCCCTTTCCGATAGCAGAGTGCTCAATGGCTGCCTTGATCCCGCTTGTTCGACTGTTCCAAGATCATCTTGTACGAGGTAGGGGTTTACCTACCACCATGAAGGTTCGTCGTCTGGCTGACCGTGCCGAAGTGGCGGCGCGAAAGGTAGGGAAAAGGGTGCTTGGTGCTGTAGATTCGGCCGAACAGGTCATGAAAGAAACATTGGGGTTCCTGCACCGTCGTATCGGTGGGCCCCAAGGACGTTCAGGGGGTGCTCGCATGCCAGTAATTTATTGGCCTTATCTGCATCTCGGTGTAATAGTTGTCAGGAGTCATTGCCTGCTCAACCCTGGAGTTACAGGAGCCCAAAGAAATCCGCTTGCAGGGGTGCAAACGCATTGTCGGGGTCCTGTTCAAACCTCCAGCTAAAATGCTCTATGCGTGTCACCAACTCCGTCTTGTGCTGTTGCCACTACGTCTCGGATCGTAATTCGAGCTTGCCAGCGCTTGCTTGCCAAGGTGGCTGCAAAACCTTCGGGTCTCGTAGATTCCTCAGGGGACACATCGGGAGCAAGCGACTGGCATCCCCGTGAAAGGCGTCAAGACCCGCTTCGAGGATTGCGTTCTCTTTAATACAGGCGCCACAAATGGCAGTGGACGAGTTCTTGTTGCGACTGTCTCGAGACACTTTATTGTCAGTGGCCTGTTCACATGTGTTGTCACCAGAAAAGGTCGAGATGTCCGTACACATCGTCTGTCGGTGTGAAGACTGAGAAGTAATGACGGCGGCATCAGATCCATGTACTTAAGGGTCCTGCAAGCCGTTCAAGGTTTTTTGTGAAGCCGAAGTAGAGCTGGTTGATACCGTGCTAGAACCACCATAGCATGGCCTCGAATGCTGAGCCTTCTTCTTGCTCCATGTGTGAATATGCTAGAACGTTGTTATGCCGTCATTACTTTGTGTCGAATGGTTACGACGTCCTTCAGTGTGAGATATCGCGCAACCGTTCAACAAAAAGCTCTTGCAGAATTCGAGGCGAGGATCTTGTGGCAAACAGTGTCAGGGCAACGTTCTCGTGTATTTCGACGGGCAGAAAGACGATGTGAGCCGATAAGATTTTATGCAATCGATAAACCAGTTGAAGCAGATTATAGTACACAGGTATGGACAAATCGGCAAACCATATGCCTCTTAAGCTGTTGCCGCTTTCAAAACTGTGTAGTACTCGATTAAGCAAGACATACTTAGACATTAATATGATATGCATGGAATTTGACAGGAGATGTTGATCAAGACCGCAGGATGCTTGGGGTTTGAATGGTTTAATATTCATGACCTTGTTAATGTAGTTTTGCCAGAGGCGTCAATCCATCTAGTTATACCGAACTCTTCTGGACGGTGACTTTGTTTCTTTTCATGTCCTGATTCAGAAAATTGCGGAGATTCGACAGTGCCGTCTCGCATTGAGGAGATAGGAAGGAATGAGAGTGAACGGGGTAGAGGTGAATGTAGGTGGTCGTGTCTCTAATTTCAAAGGTGGAAGAGGATGGGACAGGAGCAGTCTGCAACCAAGAGCATCTGGAGGTCAAGCTGAATGCACAGTTTTTGGCTGTCGAGCGTAGAAGCGGGGAGGAAATAGTATCTGCGCTAAAGACATGCCCATTTAGCGGTAGCTGCTTGACAGAGTGCATGTCAGGCTGTTCGGCGGTATTCCTGAGTCATGATGAGACGTGACAAAGGTTCTATGTTGGTATTGCAGTTGGGTCGGATTGGGGAGCAGGGAGTGGGAGTTGTTTACGACGTTGTTCGTTCGGTTTGGGAAACAACTCTCGGCAAACCTTCTCTATGGAGGTGCTGTGAATGATTGAGGTCTGACAAATTAAAATGACACACACCACCCACCCCACCGAAATAGGGACTGGCGATTTCCATAGCTGCATAGCCATAACTGCCACAATTGAAGTTTCAGAATTTCTCCGACACCTCAGCTTCATGTGATATTCGGGGGTCCGTATGCTTCTTCTTCTTCTTCTTCTTCTTCTTCTTCTTCTCCTCACAGCGGCATTTCTTTGTTTCCCGAGGGTCTCTCTTAGGGACCCAACACGATGTCACTCGACTTGGAGCTGCACTTTTTCTGTGTATCAGTGGGACTGGGGAAATTCAAAGAGGTTTGTCTGTTCACAAGATAAATCCAAAGTTGAAAGCGGGAGAGAATATTCCAGTACAGATTCCCAAAAGCGCTGTAAGATATTATATTTTCTGTTGTCTCGCATCAATGAAGAGTGACTTTCCACTTGCGAGCAGCTTGCCCTGCCCGTCCTCGATCCTCGCCTTGATCCATGTTTTCCGCCCTTGTCGCTCGATTGGCCATGCGCGACACAGTATCACCCCTGGCGTGTCAATCGGCGCCTTGTAATCGACTGTCATGGTAGCCGTCGACGGTGCCATGGTCTGCGACACCATTGACGCCACAGTTCCAGTCATCTGATCCAGCAACAAGGCATTGAACCCCCCGTGTGCACGACCCGTCTTGCCATCGATCCCAGGCCCAAGGGACAAGAGACAACAGTATTCCCAGGGAATGATAGAGTCTACCTCTGCCGTGCGTCGCTTAAAGTTGATTTGCGCGCGGATACCGTCGGCGGTATAGAGAGTCTGTCGGAACATACTGTTGGAGAGATCTTTGTTAAAGGGGGGGTCATTCCGATAAGGGTGTTGATAGGGTATATCGACTTCGAAGATGTCAGACTGCAAAAGGTTCTTGCACCAAGGAATATCAAAGTCTGCGTGAAGCTTGGACACCATGGTTGTCGAATCAGCTTTTGAGGTCTTTATGTCGTTGGCCGGAATGATTTGAGCAATTGACCGAGAAATGAGAGGAACTGAACCGCTAGCTCCCGATACTTCTATACGCAATATTCTAAAGCTGGGGTGGGTATGACTGAAGGAGTGGCAAGCGACTAGATTGACAACTCGGCGTTCTTCCAACAAAACACGACAAGAAATACAAAGCAATGGTGTTGGGACAATATTCCAAGGGTGGTAGACATCAATCCACCTTGTACCTGATGAGCCTCGGTACATCCACATTTAGCAAGCCCGGCGATACCGGCCCGGCTCTCCTTGGCAAGTTTGGCGCAATTACCTCCCCACGTCCTCCGACACAAAATGCGGGGGTGGTGAATAAGTTCGCCTCTTCAGTTTCATTCGCGTCTTTCGCCCTAGCCTGCCAGCCTGCCACACCTGCCTAGGTAAGCAAGGCTCTCGAGTCGAGATTGTCGGCCGATCTCTCAGGGACCATCGTTTTCTTAGACACACATGCTACTTCATACACGAGTCATCAGTTGCAGTTGCCAAGGCAAGAATCGGAGATTCAAGTCCGATCACAAAGGAATTACGGGGAAACAAGCAAAGGACACAATTCTTCATACTTGACAGTCTGGCCACCGACGCAGCATCATCATCCACCGAACGATGACATTGCGGCCACGGCGACTTCTTCAGAGCCATCGCTAACTTTATCAATTCCACAGTTGCTGATATTCCCTTGCGTAGGGACCCCGAAACCTCCCAGTCCTGCGTCTTCAACGCCAGTCATCTCCCAACTTCCCGTCTCACGAGCTTGATACCTGGTCCTCTGTCTCGGTACCATGATTCTCAGGTCAGCTAGTCTACCTGTCGTCGCACACAATTCACATCACGTGGTGGCAATAGATTCCGTTATCTGCGAGGACAAGGGCAGGTACAGGAATATTTGATTCCAGATCAGCCACAGGCGACGTTGATCTCTGTCGTCGAGGCTATTAGTTCAACGCACGCTCTCGGGAGCCCGTACCTGATGAGGATTCCGCTCTCAATGGCCTTCGCCTCCAACGGGCAGCAGTCTGGCCTGGAGCCACCCAAACTTAACCCAAACTTAAGACCAAAACGCATGTCTGGAATATGCCATTCTCACAATCAGTATCGACTGTAGTTGTGTGATATCACAGTCGAGAACGCTCGCTTCGTAGGCGAGCTGAGAAGAAGGAACAAGTAATCAGCCAGCCACAGAGAGCCCCAATTCAATAGCTAGTACCTGAATAGAGATGATTTTGCCGATGCCCAGAGTATAAATCGAGCTAGACTCACACACTTTCCTGATTCGGTGCTAGATGTCCTTTTTGTCCACCTTCAATGAGGCTAATAGCGGGCTAGACACCTGCCTATTGCGGCCGCGGCTTTGGCTGATATTGGTATCTAGCAAGCGTTCTAGAACCTCAGGGATCGCCAGTCTCTTCCTGCGCTGTATCGAGTTGTGCCCTGGACGGCTAAATCGGTTTAGAAAGCTTCGATATTCTAGGTAGGACCCCCCATTCTATACGAGATGCTCCAGCCGCAAGGGGACATCTCGGTGGCCAGACCCAGCCACCATCCTCGAAACTTTTAATATATAAGTTCCCGGAAACAAGCTTCTCTGGCTACCGGCAGTATTTCTTAACCCATTATACTACTCTTCTCCCCCTGCAGTGCATTCCACGAGACACCACTCTCGAATATCCAACTCAGGTCCCAAACCCAGCTTGCACCACGAGCAGGAGGGAAATATGAAGCTACTTTTCTTTCTCTGCTTGCTCGGCATCGCCGCTCTCGCCGAAGCTGGAGCCTGCAACAGCGGGATCAATGCAATCGCCGTTCCTCTGCTGAAGGGATATCCCCCTGCGCAGTCCTTCTGTAGCGCAAAATACCCTCAGCCAGTCGTATCTGTCACATTCAAGGACAAACGGGGATATGTTCGAACATCTTCCACAACGACAACGACAAGACACTCGTCCTCGACGACCACGACGACAACAAGACCTCCATCAACGACGCCCACCACTTCAAGAAGTGCGACGACGACTCAGGACGCCAAGGCATCGCAATGGTCTGTCTTGGTGTCCGAGGCTGGAGCAGCTTTGTCGACCTTCTGCTCCTGTATCGAAACTCCCAGCACCAAGACTGTGAGTCGACGGTCATGGTAATAGATGCGGTGTTGCTTAACAAGTGCTTGTAGGTTACTCCCACGACGACGACGACGACGACAACCACCACTACTACTACCACTACCACCACGACAACGACCACTACAACGACCACGACAACGACCACGACAAGCACGATCCCGACAACGACGACTTCAACGCTTACCTGCGTCCCACAAGGGGGCGTCTGTAATGGAAGCAATGAATGTTGTCAGACTCCCATTCAGTTCTGCTTCGGGGCATCCATTGGTGCTGTATACACGTGCAACACTCCGGAACCCACGTCAGTGGACAAGAGAGATGTACCTGCTACAAGCATGATCCGGGGGAGAAAATATGGTTAAGCTGGGGACTCACAAGGCTGTGGCTGGCGCATCTACTCAACCGTCTAGTGTTATGAGTGACCCTATAGCAAAGATGTCGCAGGACGTTACCACCACCTCGAGATATGAACCTCATTGCTGTTTCCTTTTGCGCGAGCCAGTTTGCTCCTTCCAGCCCAACCGTTGGGCTTCAGCAGCTTCCAAAATCTAAACCTTTGAAGGTAAATTATGTAACCGACGTAATATGGGGAGAAGTATGCAAACAGTTATGCAGGTATTGTGCAGTAACATACCGGATCCGTCTCCCCTTTTCTTGCGGCGGTGTGCCCTCTCCTTCCACATATTCCAGACGACGGTAACTGACAAATCAAAATAAAAAAAAAAGAGACGCCTCAGACATGCAGGGATGTGCCCAATTTGCCCAATCGGCTCGTCTATACCGCGGATCTTCAGGCTGCCTCTTCCACAAGGAGTGAAGCGACCTCGGTAAGTGAGCATCGGTTATCATAGCCCAAAATACTGAAGCATTGTGACGTGCGAAACTGGGGCTCTGGCAACTTTAGTATTGCGCAAAAGGACCAGGTCTGATGAGCGAATGCCGCACGTTGCCAGTAGCTCCCCTTCTCGATGTCACTGGCCCCTTCATGCCCCGATTTCCCCTTCCTGCCGACAGCACAAATACTAGTCTGCTAAAGGTACCTGGGCTAACCTCCATACATTTTCAATCTATACCACCAAGACCGCAGACGATCAAGACGATCCCTCACCACCAGTTCTGAAGCAGTAGTTGAGAGAACCAAATACGAGAAAGGCTTCAATAAGCTGCTATCAGGAACTATGTGCCATCCTCATTGGTACTCGGTATCAGTCGGCCGGGCCCGGCTGAAAGCATTGCTTGAATCCTCTCCAATCTATAGAGGCACGAATAGGCATTGAGGGCTCATCATGGCAACCTCGGTGACGGATCCACAATTGCTGTGGGCAGTTTAACTGGATCTGGGGAGTGGATATAGACATTGAGGTATATCAATCCCCCACTCTTTACGCAGATTGTGCATTTCGCTTCACACGCCATGTGGCCAGGTATTCGCTCGCTGACTCGGACCCATGCTCAACAGGGATTGTCCGGCCACTACTACTCGTAAGCCCAAGGTCCGAGGCAAGATAGTACCTAACACATGAAGTCGTGTTATTGCTTCGACCCAGCTTTCGCTTTTATATAGGAATACTGTGGCCCCTGCACTTCTCGTATCGCAGGGTTCTTTGCTAGCTTATTCCCTTCCCTTAAACCATCGCAAACAATGGCGATCCTCAGCAACACGACGACGCATGCCACAGAGGGCAGACCGGGGAAAGGGTTCGAGCAGGACCGACAATGGAACTGGAGGAACTTCTGGATCTGTTTCGCCCTTGCGAGCTCAGGCATGGCGGCGTTTGGCTACCCGTCCTCGATCATCGGCGTGACCCTCGCACAGCCATCGTTCCTCTTCTATATGAAGCTCATCGACCCCGCGATGGGAGAGAAGGCCCACAACGCCGACTCTCTGATTGGGGCCATGTCTGGTGTCATTCAGGTCTGGGAGAATCCCGCAATATGACTTCCCGGCCAGGCCAGCTAATTCATGACCAATAGGCTGGAGCCTGTATAGGTGTCATAATAGCGAGCGAACTCATGGACAGGTGGGGACGAAAGGCAGCAGCAGCATTCTGTGTGGTCACAAGCCTCATTGGCGGTGCGGGTCTAACTGGTTCGGTCAACACGACCATGTTCATTATATTTCGCTTGATTGCGGGAGGAGGAGCATGGGGGTTCCTTACACTCAGTGCGTTGTCCATAACAAATGCCTGGGCCGGGAGCTTGCGGCGGCGATGCTGACTTTTGCTCTAGTTCCGGTCTACGTGGCCGAGTTGGCACCGCCAAAATTGCGAGGCTTCTTTGTCGGCCTGATCGGGGTGTTCATCAACGTCGGCTACTCCATCGCCACTTACATGGGTTTAGCTTTCTACTGTGTTGAAAACAACCCGGGCGCACAATGGCGAGGGCCCCTCGGTCTTGCGCTGATTTTCCCGGCCATCCATATGCTAGTCGTCTTATGAGCGCCAGAGTCGCCACGGTACCTGTTGATGAAAGGCCAGGTCGAAGACGCCAAGCGGATCGTCATGGACATCCACAAAGTGCACTACGACCCGGACCAGGAATACGCCCGTGGCGAGTTCTACCAGATGCAGAAACAGGCAGAGTTCGACCGGAGCCTCGCGCCGACGTACCGGGCCATGTTCTTCAAAAAATCATACCGCCAGCGGAATCTCTTGGCCTGTGGTTTCGCTTTCCTAGGGCAGTCCACCGCGGTCCTGGTCATCAACAATTATGGTCCTACGTTGTACGGCGCTCTTGGATACGGCACTATAGATCAGTTGAAGCTCCAGTGCGGATGGATCACCATTGGCAACTTTGCGAACCTTTTCGGTAAGGGCGTTGGCGAAGATACGTTCGAAGAAACAAGATCGGGACTAACATCGTGCCATAGGTGCTGTGATTATAGACAGGGTGGGTCGACGCCTTCTCATGCTTGGAGGTATCTTCGGCTGTTGTCTTTGCCTGATCATTGAAGCCGCCATCGTTGCCAAATTCGCTAGCCCCGTGCCCGCGACGCCGAACCTTCCCGCGCTGCGGGCCGGTGTTGCCATGTTGTACCTATTCCTCCTGTGCTACGGCTGTGGCGTCGATGTCGGTGGCGTCGTCTTCTACAGTGAAGTCTTCCCAAACCATATTCGGGCAAGGGGTGTCGCGATGGCCATTTGTGTGACTTCTCTGGCCGATCTCATCTACCTCCAAGTGGCCGCCACGGCATTCGCGAATATTGGCTGGAAGTTCTTCCTCGTCTTCATCATCATTTCCGGCCTCGGCGGCATCGTGGCTTTCTTTGTGATACCAGAGACGAAGGGATTGCCACTGGAGGAGATCTCCGTCATCTTTGGGGATACCGACGAGGTTGTCGTCTACTCGGAGGATATCCACGTCGACCATCAAACGCATGATCTCGTCATGGACGTCCATACCGGCAAAACGGTCGGGGGCGCCGGGGATGAATCTATCCGAAAGGTAGCAACAGAAGGACCAGGGGATCAAGGAGGCAACAAAAAGGAGGCAGCGCATGTTGAGGGTGCTGAGTTGATAACTTCATCGACAGAAAAAGACACCTGAGTGGAACGCCTAGACTTTCCCAGGTCCACCATGTGTATTTACCTCTAGACTCTATACCGATATACTTATCCCGCGACGGACTTGACCTCACAAAGATCCAGTCTCCGCTCTCCGTTCTGGACAATAGCAGCTCTAGCTTTGACTGTGATCAGGTTATGTTTGTTTTTTGGACCGACGCAGCGAGCGTGCCTCTTGTCCTTGTATAAAACGGGCGGGCTGTACACGAGGTCTTAAGCCAGCCCTGCGCGGAGGTGTGGTGTCCAAGCCGGACGAACGGCCGAGCTGGAGGGAAGCTTTATGAAGCTTTATGTCTTGTGGTGAACAAGAATGACACAGTGCCCATTCGGGTACCCGTACCTACAGAACGCGCCGGGGTGCCTCCCAGAGCGACCTTGGCGACCTAATAATGTTAAGGCACTGAATATGTAGTTCCCGAGGTTAGTGGAGCCATTTGCCGATCATGGTCGACATGTTAGTACTAGTGTGTGAAGATTGCCGAGGCCCATCCGAGGCTGGCCCCATTCAGAGCATCGAGTATATTATTAATTACAGGCCAACGCAAGGTGCAGGGAAATTTCCCTCCGAATTCGGCGGCTGGTACCTGCCGCTTTTGGAGGCGGATTCCCTTCGATGCCAAGAACGCGCTAACATGGTCTTCTCCCATCCCATACTGAAGCCCACACCCATACCACTTCATGGGACCAAAAACAGGCCCCTCCAGAAACAACCAGGGAATCGTTGACTCTTTGGAAAGCCCTTTGACCGCACTTTTCCAGCCATGGTGTCTCGAAAACGTGCAGGGACGGGCCCTGCGGGCTTGATAATGTGTTCGATTGGACGCTGCGAGAGTCTGAAAGGCTGTCTCATATAGACCAACCACGTCTCATATCCCCTACAAACGTTATTGGACGAAATATGCTAAGGCATCGCGCAGGTAGACGTGAACGAAGGAGGAACCGTCGGAAATGTCCCGAAGAATGATGGTCAGGATAAGGGTTCGGGGCTTACTGACATGAAAGCCCACTCGTGTGGGTCTATGGCCTGGCCACACTTTGGTCGGGGTGCGTCTTCAATCATTGACAGCGCCTCATTTTCGAGACTAAAGCACCAGGGGCGCCTACTGAGTAGGAGAGCTCAGAACTCGACACTTCCGAGCACGCGAAACACTGAAACTGGAAACCGGGAACTGGGGGAGAAGGAGGGGTGGTTTTGCGGGTTCTCCACGGGGTTTGTTAGTGGTGCCCACACTGCCCAAGGCGCGCCCATGACAAAGCTTGGGTTGATCAGGATCTGTTGCCCTACCAAACTACAGTATCAGCCAGCCACGAGGCTTCTATGTCGGAGAATCCAATCAGGTATATTCAACCTATCATCAGGTCTGGATTCAAGTACAAGGACGAGGTGCGAATGAGCAATCGTGACGATCACCTGGCGGGTGGCCATGCGACAACAGCGCCATGTGAAGTCGAAACCCCGAGTACTTCGTCTGGCAACCGAGACAACGAAATTACATCACATTATATCATCCACGGGCCTCATAAGCCATTCATCTTCGAGGATCTCTGAGGATGTTGCTCTCACTTCCGGATCCCAAGTCAATATCTTTCGTATGAACTTTAGAAGCATCTCTCTTTCTTCTCCGGGAGGAACAGTGGTGATAAAGTTCTCTAAGGATGTTTCAGGAATTGGGGGTTCCGATATCCAATTGCCTGTTGTCATCAAATGTTAGCGTCTCGCACAAAGTTGAAAAAGGCATTGGGACGAAACACTATAACTTGCCTTCTTCGTCAAAATATGTCCCGAAAAGCGGACTTCGTTTGATCATCTCCAGCGGCGGAGGGCCAAGATATCCGATATACTGCGACAGTGCTAACGGGAGAACGTATTGATCGTGAACACGATCAATAGGATCAAAGAGACTTCTCCCTTCCAGCAGCTCGAGTGTCTGATGATAGTGATTAGTGCACGGCCTTAAAACTTTACTTTTCTGCTTACCATGATACCCACTGACCAAACATCGACCGGGAAGGCCCAAGGAAGCTTCAGGAGTACCTCTGGAGCTCGATATGGATCGGACATCCACCAATCATTATTCATCGGTTCCGCTAATCGCATTTGGCCAAAATCAGTGAGGATAGGGATGCCCGAAAGTTCAACCATAGCTCGAGACCTGTAAACGGGAACTCCATCATTCATGATTGGCGTGCTCGGATCTTGCGACTCTTGATCCTCAATGTCTTTAAAGATGATTTCGTCCCCAACCGCTGTCAGGACATTTTGGGGGGAAATGTCTGCGGTATAGTTAGAGGACAATCTTTTAGTAAACCACTTGCAGAGCATACCGGTATGTACGACGCCACAGGTTGCGTGCAGCCAATTCACAGAAAACCACAAACGGTGTACCAAAGATTTTACCAGCATCCTTGGGAAGATTGCATCGGGAAATGTTTCCTGCAATCTGCGGAGGCTACTTCCTTGTGGTTTTGTCGCAATGCAATAATGACGACCATGTGGCCCATCAATCTCGAAGATGTCGTGGGCAAGACGCGTGAAGTCTAAGCCCGGATGATCAGCTTCTCTAGCAAATTCACTCAAGCGCCTTAGCATGGCAACTTCATTGACAACCGGCGATGTCTCCGTTCCATCTTCGATGCAGACCTTCAGTGAGATATATTGCTTCGATCTACACAGCAGTCAGTCAACATTTGTAAAAGACGCTTGGGTTACTAACATCTCTTCTCGAGCAAGCCAAACGGTGGAATACGCTCCATACCCTAGCTTTGCAATGATTCGATATTGTTGTTTGAATACATCGCCAATTTTGACTGGGTAGTAGCGCTTCTGATAAAATAGTGGTAGTGTTTCCTCCTCAATTGGCTGATAGCTACCAGTGTATGTCATAGTGTGATTTCGTTGACGGGATGTCTTAGGCGGACAAACCCAACGCGATCGGGTGAACGCCAAGCGCCGTAGGAATGTATTCACACCTTGCATTGTGGAATGTGGATGGTCTCTCACGCTTGAATCCCCCTGAAAGATGTTTTGCAGTTGATAACCATGACATGTCTTGGCGAATAGGCTAGCACGTGGACCATCACCGTCTGTTCACTTTTTGCACTAGCCACAAAGGAAAGTGTTTTATAAATGGTGAGGGAATGCTGAATGATTGGCGTTAAATGTCTCTCAAGTGTTTAAGGGGCTGTGTAGGGGTTTCACACCGGCCGGTTTGGTTCAATTAGTGGAATATTCACTTGGTTCATTGTAGATTTGTTGCCCTTCAACGCCCTTCCGTCAACGCCTCAGTAAACGCTGCAGTCGCAATGCCAGAAATACGTGCTGTGTTTATATGCTATGCAACCCCTTTCAGAATATTAGAACGCACTTACATTGATTAAGATTTGTAAAGGTTATCATTTAAGCGACACTCGCCCCTTAGTGCTATCCTTTAGCGTGATAACAATCCCCAAACAAGACGCCGAAATGGCGAACAACAGCCGACTTTCAAATGCAACAAGGGATTTGTTGAAGAATATACCTGGCCCGTTCAACGCTCTCATCAGCCAGACTGCCGAGGGAAAGAATCCCCATGTCAGTTTGTGTAGAAATCCAGCTTTCAGCCAGACCTAACACCTTTATAGGCGCAATTCCCCTTCCACGAGGTTAAAGTGATTCGGTCATTCAAATAAAGTCCGTGGATCATAGAGTCAGTGGCTGATAATTTTTCCAGGGGTACGGTGCCTCACCCACCGAACACTGATCGAAGAGAAGTTCGGAATTCCATTACCCTTCAATTCAATGGCACTGCAGGAGGCCCAATGGTTGCCCACCGTTTCAACGATGGGACCATCAGAAGCTCCGCGCAAATGCACCAGGATATCAATCAAAGAAGGGCCCAAGACGAAAGATTGACCACGGAAGAGAAGCGATTTCCTCAACTCCAGCAGACAACTAGGCGAAGACAAGTCGAAACTCAGATGATGACGAGGATACAGGCTGCGAGAAGCAACCCGTCATGGAGCATTGTGCAAAAACAGTTGGAAAAGCAAAGCGCAGAGCAGGAATATAACCAGGTCTTGCAGAGGCAGGCGCAAGAAAGGCCTGCTCCTGCTCAAGCCGCTGCGAGTGGCAGTAAGACAAAACATTGAGAGCACAGCACGAACACCTCAGAGGATCGAACCATCCGCTCCTACGAAGACGTCCCCGATGTGTGCCATCCAGTGTTCTTACTTCAACTCCTAGTGCAATCAGGCCCAACCAAGAAAATCTGTGTCATTCGATTTGGATCGGACGATGTCTAATATTGTTTAGCCTTCAATCCCACTCGTGCCTGGCTCGCCTCCCTCGCCTCCCCCCTCTCCTTTGTTAAACGGCGAGGCCATATTCAATGAATGGCAGAGCCAAGATCGGATCAGGTAGCTGTTTTTGCGATTACGGAAAGCGGCAGCGGGGAGGTCCTTTTACGGCCCTCCCTGACCGAAGCCAGGTGGGATGGAGCGTGCTGTGGCGTCACTATCTGGACAGTCTTTTGCTTTGAATTGGACAAGCTGAAGGTCTCCTCATATTCAGCAAAGAGATCGCAGATTTGGCCAACAGAATGCCGGTGCATCTCAAGCCGCGCCGCTGCCGCTGCACTTGTTACCACCACTACCACCGGCGAGAGTTACGAGTGTGGGCCGCGTCGTCTATATGTGATTTATGGCCTCCTTCTAGTCCTTATTTCTGCTGGGTCTGCCGTGTTGAAACCGCAGTCCTCAACTTTCCAGCTCCGTTCGGCTATACCTCTTGCCGAACAGTTTCTCGCATCGTTGCCGCGGACCGTCGCTGCCCTATATCAGCACCCAACAGGGGGTGGCTACGGCTGTCGACCCATGTCTACCTTCAAGATGAATATCAACGATGAGGGTTTCATTCAACACGAAAGTATCGAAGTGCAGATTGTGTTGAGACCGACATGTGTATTCCGCCACTTCTCAACTCACAGAATGGGACGAAACCTCACCATCTAGTGACGACTTCAGGTGCCTGACGCGGCCACACACACACGTTCGTTGAATCTCCTCACTCCGCACGAACAACACCACGCCATGGTGAGCCTCGGCAGGGGTGGTTTTGCGCGGAGAAGTGCGGGCTATCGCTTGCGACCAACATCATCATTCTCGCCATCGATTTCATCCAAAATGTATGGAAATCCTCGAGCATTGACGTGGTATCAAAAAAAATCAACCTGATCGACCGCGACCGAGATAGTCTTTTGCACCATGGCCACCCAACTCGACTTCGACGTGTTGATTATTGGCGCTGGATTGAGTGGAATCTATTCCCTGTATCGTATGCGCCAGCTGGGATTGAAAGCCAGGGTACTCGAGGCTGGCACAGGCGAAGGAGGGACTTGGTATTGGTTGGTGTCTCCGGATTTTGTTGAGTAGCCAGGGATCGTAGACGAGGCTGACGCTATCTACAGGAATCGATACCCCGGCGCCCGCTTTGATTCTGAGAGTTATTCTTACAACTACTCCTTCTCACAGGAGTTGCTGGATGAATGGAGCTGGACGGAGCATTTTGCCCCTCAGCCCGAGACGTTGCGGTATATTCAGTTCGTCACCGACAAATTTGACCTGCGACGAGATATGCAATTCAATACCGAAGTCCAATCGGCACATTACCACGACGACAGTCGATCGTGGGAACTGACCGACGACAAAGGTAACCGATATACCTCGAGGTTCCTGATCACTGCGATGGGTATTTTGAATAAACCAACCCTCCCCAACATTCCAGGTCTCGACGACTTCAAGGGACAAGCCTTCCATACCGCCCGCTGGCCACGGGAACCTGTCAGTCTCCAAGGCAAGCGGGTGGGAATAATCGGCACCGGGGCCACGGGAATACAAATCATCCAGGAGATTGTGAAGAATGTGGGCCATTTGACGGTGTTCCAGCGAACTGCGAACTGGTCGGCTCCACTCCGTAACGCAAAAATCACGCCAGAAGAGATGGACGAAATCCGTAAGCAATATCCCGAGATATTTAAGAAGTGCAAGGAATCGGCCACTTGCTTTGTGCATCCAGCAGAGCCACGGAAGCTGGCCGACGTCTCCGAGGCGGAAAGGCTGGCACATTGGGAAGACATATACTCGCGCCCAGGGTTTGCTAAATGGGTCAGCAACTTTCCGGATGTCGCATATGACCGGCAGGCAAATGCGGCCTGTAGCGAATTTTTCGCCAACAAAATCCGAGAAAGGGTCAAAGATCCCGTTACGGCGGAAAAGCTCATTCCAAAGGACCACGGCTGGGGAACGCGACGGATCCCCATGGAGACCCATTATTTCGAGGCGTACAACCAAGATAATGTTCGATTAGTCGACATCAAAGAGGATCCGATCGAACGGGTGACAGAGAAGGGGGTCAAGACTCGCAGTGAAGAATTTGAGCTGGATATTCTCATTTACGCCACTGGTTTTGATGCTGTGACAGGGTGTTTCACTGCCGTCGACTTTCAGGGCGTTGGTAACACGAAACTGAACGACGTCTGGAACGAGGGCCCCCGTACACAGCTCGGTCTTTTCGTACGCGGATTTCCTAACATGATGATGGTAATGGGGCCTCACCAGATGTTTGGCAATATACCCCGAAGTATCGAATTTGCGGTTGGCTGGATTGCCGACTGCATAAGCTATTGCCGAGACAACAACATTACACGGATTGAAGCGACTGAGAAGGGAGTAGAAGAGTGGACTGAGCATGTCTACAAATGTTCCGAGGGCCTGTTGACAAACGAGGTTGACTCTTGGATGACAGGGATCAACAAGAACCTTGCTCACAAGCAGAAGAGGACCATTGCACGATACATGGGACCTGCTCCGGGGTATAGGAAGAGGTGTGATGAGGTTGCTGCAAGGAAATATTCAGATTTGGCCTTGGCTTGATAGTATGGTTAGTTGGCCACTGCTATGGTAATGCACAGTTTTGCCTTTGTAGCCTGATGGGAGCGAGCGGTGTTTTGAGCTTATCGGAAGGGCTTGCATTGTCTCTTTGGCTGTTGTAACCACTCCGCAGACTCTTGCCATGTTGAATATAAAGAGACTGTATTTTCCAGATAGGCCATGGTAAGCCCTCGAGGCAACGCCTCGACTTCTATGTGGTTCTGAAAATTTGCTTTGAGTCGTGACCTCTTCTGTTAAAAGAGACTTCGGCCAACAGCGGCGTGAGATTAGCATGGTAATTAGGAGTTGATGGAGAATAGAATCGAGCTGGGGCGGTAGAGGAAAGGATTGAGTTGAGTCGAGGAGTTAGAATCTGCCCACTTAGGTGAGTTCTGGGCGTTGGTAGTTTAGGTGCTTTTAGGTGGGGTCCTTTCTAAGTGACAGGCGTGACAGGTGAGGCCCGTCTAGGCACCTCGATTGGCGCCCTCAAGACTTTTTAGCCAAGTAAGTGATTAAATAGGGGAACTGACACCTACCTAGTAAGTTAGGTAGATAGGTAAAGCACTCACCCTCTGTCAACGTCTAGTTGCCACCACCCGTCCGTCTTCACTCTTTGCAAGATATTGCCCGTCCCGCTTGCATTCATGTCATCCTTCGGAATAACCATTATCAAAGACGCACCCTTGAAAATGCTCCCCATCCCCACTGAACCACTATCATCCAAAAATCCCTCAAGGAGAATACACTCCACTCCTTGGAGATATTACACCCTCGGCAGTCATTTGTCTCTGCTGCGGAGTTGTGACTATCTCCGACTCATCTCATAAGCATGAGGACGAAGCTTGTTCAGGAACCGTGGCTCATATGACTCCAAGACTGTGGTTGCCTTTGGCTATATAGTGGTTAGGCTGATAGAGTTCTCGATTCGATTGAATAGCCCGAACTTTTTTGGCAGCATGGCCCAGGAATATCAGCTCTATATCAACGGCAAACAATGCCAGGGTGGCCGCCCAAGCGAAGACACGATCAATCCGTACACCAATAAGCCTTGGGCGAAGGTGGCACAGGCATCCGTCGAAGACGTACAGGCTGCAATTCGAGCGGCCGAGGTGGCTTTTGAAAGCTGGTCCAAAGTTCCCGGGGTCCAGAGAGCCAAACTGCTGAACAAGCTGGCCGATCTGATCGAGGAAGACGCTGAGTCGCTATCAATAATCGAGTCGTCCGACAATGGCAAGATTCGACGCGAGACAAAAAGCCAGATGTTCTTTTCCGCCAGAAACTATCGGTTCTTTGCTGGGATGGCCGACAAGTTGACCGGCGAGGTGAAGCCGATGGACAACCCGCAGGTCTTCGACTACACCATGCGCGAGCCTTATGGCGTTTGTGCTTTGATCACGCCGTGGAACAGTCCCATTGCTATCCTCACCAACAAGCTGGCTCCGTGTCTCGCAGCAGGAAACACGTGCGTGGTTAAGCCCTCGGAGTATACATCAGTGAGCACGCTATACTTCGCCAAACTTGTCGAGAAGGCAGGATTCCCGCCCGGTGTGTTCAATGTCGTGACAGGAAAGGCAGAAGTCGGCAAGGCTTTGGTGACCAACCCGGCTATCGGTCGCATCAGTTTCACGGGTAGTGTCGATATCGGGCGCATAGTCGCTCAGCAGGGCGCGCAAAATATTATTCCCGTGACGCTCGAGCTTGGAGGAAAGTCAGCGAACATCATTCTGGATGATGCTGAGCTGGACCGGGCGATCCCAGGCAGCGTCGCGGGCATCTTTGCTGCGTCGGGCCAGACATGCATCGCGGGCTCACGGCTACTGGTCCATCGATCAGTTTACGATACCGTGGTCAACGGGATCCTGGAGAGGATCAAATCGATCAGATTCGGCGACCCGCAAGACATGACCACAGACATTGGACCTGCTGCGCACGCCGCACAATGGGAAGCTATACACCAACACATCGACAAGGCCGAGAAAGCCGGCGCGAAACTACTGGTGGGCGGGAGAGAGGCGAGCAAAAAGATCGGAGGACTCTTTGTCGCGCCGACGGTCTTTGGCAACGTCGATCCGAACAGCGACCTCGCGCAAAAGGAAATCTTTGGGCCCGTGCTCGCAGTAATCCCCTTCGATTCGGACGAGCAGGCCGTCAAGATCGCCAACGGCACCATCTTCGGCCTCGCCGCCGGGATCTGGACCATGAACATCCGGCGCGCCCATAAACTGGCCAGCCAGCTCAAAGCGGGTCAAATCTGGGTCAATACGTACCGGGCGGGTGCCGCCATGGCTCCTTTTGGCGGGTATGGACAAAGTGGATATGGCAAGGAGCGCGGGACGGAGGCATTGCTGGAATACACACGGATCAAGAACGTCATGGTCGACCTCAGCGACGAGGTGAGGGATCCATTCACTATCAAGGTCTAGACAACAGGGATGGGTTGTATACAGGCCAACAAATCAGAAATGGACCATTCGATATTGACTGCCTGCATCGCTCAACGTCTACAAACATGCGGCCGCTGGGAAGCGAGAAGATGGGAGGAGAGAGAACAGGAGAGGCCGGCAAAGGGCCTGGACCGAACCAGAGGGATGATTCAAGTCTCCTGCAGGATTATGGTGGATTTATATATTCAGTAACGACTTCATGTCAGCGGCTAAGACGTACGACGACCATCTCAAAAGCAGTCAGATAACAACGCTTTTTTGGTAGCGAGATAGAAAGACAAACACCGTCCCAACCAGCAGACTTATTCCCGCAGCGAGTACATCCATCCGTAACATGTCCCAACCAAACCCGGTTTTTGTCGCTATCGACTCGCAGCTGTCAAAGGTGGTGCATTGTAAGGCCCGGCCGTGGCTCTCGCTTGCTTGTTTGACTTAATTGCCCCGACCCCGACATTCACAATACCAACGCACTCTGCTTCAAAAACCGATTCCAGTCAGATGCCACATTAGACATCTGGCTTCCGATGCTTGCCGCATTTCCAGAACCGCTCGAATACTGACAATATGTTCGCATTGTATGCGATATGGTCGAGAAGCCGCCGTGGATGACCTTAACACTCAGACAGACCCATATAGCTGGATCCCGGGTAGACGTAATCCACGGAAAGAAGTGCCATGTCCCTCTCTAGGGCTTAATCGAATTGACGTCCGCTTGTTATGTAAGACGACAATCTCTTCTCGAAGCCGTTCTGCGTTTTTCATGGCTTTCTTCATGATCTGCGGGAACATATTACCCTCGGACTGCCATCTCCTGATGTTGCCCTCTTCTTTGGCCAGCTTCCTTATTTTGACAGCTATTTTCTGGCAGATCCTGCAGTTACCGGCGACCTTTTTAAGATTGGTGTGGTCGAGGAGGGTCGCAGGGCACCTCTCTCCGATATGATGTTGTCGTGCACATCGAAACTTCATATTCCCCCACCTGAAGTCGCCGCATTGAAAGTCAGTCCGTTCAAAGTGGCACATGTTGCTTGTTGCTATGTCAACATCTGAGCACTGATGGTGTAAGGCTGTCTTCTCAAGATTTCTCGAATCTGTGATCAGGGTAAATTAAACGGGTTGGGTTCCCTGTACGAAGATAGGTCTCTGCCTTCTGGCCGCGAAGGAAGCTCGGTTCAGATAGACAGCTGAGCACGATAGCATAGCATAGATGAAACAGGCAGAGATCACGGGTGGACGACGACATTGAATAGTAGTCCTTGTGAAGGCTGTGACGTCTTCTCTACCTTCCCGCTCAGCATGAAAATGGTGGCGTTCACGGCTTCACGCTATGCGGACCATTCAACACAGTGGTGGTCGTTGTGGGCTTCGAGATCATTGGGGGCGAGCCGCTGTGAACTCTGCAGAAAGAGCAAACAAGATGTGTCTTCGTCCCTTGCATGTGGGACGGAGGGATGGGAGCACTGAAGAAAGTCAGCCCCTTCCCGGCGTGTCGCTAGACATTTTGACGTTGACCCAATCACAAGAAATGTCCATTGTGCATTGTCCTTAAGGTTCGCGGAACCTGTGCCCGAGCGCCTCTTACAATACCTTTGAGAAATGGGCCCGAAAACAAGCCCTGACGATCGGACGAGACGGATAGAACAGAATGTGGGTTGAAGGATAACATCATGCCATATCGAGTGTTCCATCGCATGCTGGTGACATACATATTGACAGCAGCTCTGTTTGGCCCATGTCTATCGGTGTGATCGAAGGGGAAGGGTTCATGTTGGAGGCTACAGTGCAGCTTGTAGGGGATGGCTTGAGAGATCAATCGTACGAGGCGATTCGTCTCGATCAGTCTATTCTGTCCTCAGTCCCTGATTTGGTGTCCACCAGCTGGACGCCCATGGCATGTTCGAGGGATGAGGGGTTGAGGACCATGATAGGTAGCCGCCGAGGGGGGGTCTCCGTTAAGGTCACCCAGGAGGAAGGATACTCAGCTGTAGTGACATCGATAGGCAACCAATAAGGGTTGTCTGATGGGTGATAACTGAAGAATGAGAAGTGAGGGAGTCAGTACCTCGCAACTGGTTCGGTGACTTGGTCACTAACAGCCTTGGCGCATGATGCGGCCGCAGAATCGATCCCACAAAATGACCAGCAAACTTCAGCTGATCGAGCCCGTATGCATGCAAGTCAGTTCTATGCTGACACTGCAAGGTAGTGCCCAATCGAGCGACGCAGGACAGTAATTAGGCTCCTTGTCCATTCATCGATCGTCTCAGAGCACACACCCTCCTCCACCGTCGCACTCCTCCCTGCCTTGCCTGGTGGTCATCCTCCCGCCCATACGCTCGGTGCCCACGGCATACAAGACTTTCTTGAAGAACTGGGGTCAACCTACCACGAGAAGAGGGGCTTGACGGAAGTGGACTGGCTTGACGGAAGTGGACTGGCTTGACCGAATTCGTTTCGTCCCAGGGACCTGGATCTCCTCCTGGCCTGCGACAAGGATTTCCACCCACCACAAGCAAGACGAATGTCATCGCAAGATTGCTGCTGCCCATCATGTGGCAAAATGTGCGTCGAGGATAACGAAAGAGATGGCTCAGGCTACCTCGAAAGTTCGTGTTTCGTGTGTTATCACACAGGAACCCAGCACCATATCACAGCGCCCACAGCAAATGACCTAAAGAGTGACTGGTCAAACCTCATGTTAAGAGTTCGGTCATTTCTTTACCGGCATTGAACATTGCAAACCCGTTGGTGTAAAAGTAGGAACATGTCGTCGGTGGCTTGCGGACTATGGACTGGGACTTGGGCTTCAGTTGCCTAGGAGTGGCGAAACCTCTCACTATTCTTCAATGCTTGCTCAACAGTGATCGCAATCACCGTGCCCTTTGATGTGGTCCCGGTGCAGTGGAACTGGAAGTCGATTACCGGTCTACACTCTGACACTCAACCGAACCGCCTGGGGCTTGTCAATGTGGAGTGCCACAAGCACCTGGAATTTAGGCTCAGAAAAGGCCAGGCTCGCCGGGACAAACTCTGGACGCCTCCGGTGCCCGTGAATGGATCTCAGGGCAAGGAGTGCCCCGTTGGTTCCACTGGTGCTCCAATCCCTCTCGACCTGGAGTCGTAAAGGACTTGTACACCAATCCCGACCTCTATGAGTTCGCATTAAGTTCTCTCCAATCCCGTCGCGAATCTTGAAACAATTGAGGGCGTCAACACTCTGTTCCTGCCAGCCGAGTTGTAGCATATTCCTCCTTGGCTCGTCAGCTTTCTCTTCCCGAAGAGATGTCTTTGGCATCATGTGCTCCCGTCTCAAGGTGCTCGACCCTCATCCAGCAGTTGACGAGTCGGGTAGACTGCGATCTACTCAATCTCTGCCCAGCTTCTGCGCTTAGTCTTCTCTGATTGTACCAGAGACGGCCTTGGACAATGCTATAAATTCTGCTGGAAGCAGGCAAGCATGAGGGCAATCGGATCAGACAGACACAACAACAAGAAGGTAAGCTCACATGCCCTGACTTGATCCGTATCAATCCCGTCAATATCTCCTGGATGATATAGGCAGCACGCAGCATTGACAATTCCAACGAAAGACTTCGCCAGGTCCTCTACTTTGCACGGACATAAAGAAATTTCAAAGGGGTTCAATGATGGAACAGATGAGCCTTCCTGGGGTCATCAGAGCTTGAACCCCTTCAGAAACATAGTTTCTAAAATCACGTCAAGGCTAATGTAAAGCTACCAGGTGTTTTGACTCGGCAGCAGCCCGCTCCTCACATGGCTGTTTGTACAATGAGAGGGAGCCTGATCGAGCGCATCAATAAGCGACGAGCGAATTCCAGACAGGATCATGCGTAGTTGCATGGCTTGGTGGAAACAGTTGACATTATAAACAACAAGCTCATGATCGATGTTACCATGGTGCCATCTCCGAATTTTTGAGCGAGAAAAGAAGTCAGGCCTTCCACTGGAGATGCTCGGATGCGGAGCAATCGCTTTTCCGCCGGCTGACGGACATCTGGAAACCAAGCCAGTTCGGCCGCATCGCTTGACGGTTAAACCACTCACAAATCGACTTTGCGGTTATCCAAGTACGTTGCATGTGCGAAACGGGCACAATTGGTCCTTTGATCACAATTTATCGGCAAGGATCCCTCCCGTGGTAAAACAAATGTCACTGCTGTTGCGTGATGGCAGAACACTCGACTAGCACCTTCTGAACTTGTCACAACCCCCTTGCTTTCCACGGCTTCTCTCACACAATAAACCTGCCACCAATTGGACCCGCGACTGCCAGACTACGAGCAAACAAGAAGTTCGTCAATGGCTGGGAAGAGCGAAGGTGGATGCTGGACTTGTCGGCTTCGCCGCAAAAAGTGTGACGGCGCAAAACCCAAATGTAGGAATTGCGCCTCCTTGGACATCCCTTGCCACAGCAGCGCAAGCAAGCCAGAATGGATGGATAGAGGAAGGCAACAGAGGGACATGACGGAGAAACTCAAATTGCAGGTCAAGCGACGCGCCGGTGCCCGGGGAGCGAGGCAAACAGTGCCAGAGTCCACAAATGAGATGGGAGGCCGGAACTTCATCATAGAGTCAGGACAGGCGACTTTGCAGGACCCTTCACGGCTAGGTCGCGAGATCCAGGCTTACACGAAACACAGCAGTGTTACTACAACCTCCGCAGCCTCAGAGGCATATGTGGCACAGTGGATAACATCCGTCCTTGGATTTCTGGACGACTACGAGCAAGTCGACGACCAAATCCCCATGTTGGCACGGGGTCGGGACTTCGATGTCGACTTCCTCACAAAGTATTTGGATTATGTGTTTCCCCTCTTGTTCCCGTTCTACCAGCCCGGCCTTCACGAAACGGGCCGTAGTTGGGTGCTGGCGCTTTTGAGGCGCAACAAAGTTGCATTCCATTCCGCGATGAGCTTAAGTATCTACTTCTTCATTTTCACGTTGATTGATACATACCCAGAGCAACATGGTGCCTGCAAGAGTCAGCTCTGGAAAGAAGTAGGGAGGCAAACGGACAGGTGCTTTGAAATGATCCAGCATGACATACGTGACCTCCGACTTCGTGGCCCACAAGTAATGCTCATTGACAAGGCGCGGGTGATGGAGAGCATTATTCAGTTCCTGATATTCGAGGTGGCACTGAGTAGGTCCGCGAACTGGAACCTACATCTTACACCAGCCCTCGCACTGTTTGAGGAGATCTGGGAGAGCACCGCCGCAACGGCGTCTGAACCCAAATTGCTTGCCGCTCTAGAAACAATGGCTGTACCTCTCCAGTTTGGCCTCGACCCTGATGGGGGCTACATCTGGAGTCCGGAACAGGCTGGGTTCCGGTTCTTCAGTGGCCTGTTGGTCTTCATCGACATTATTGCCAGTACAGCCCTGGAACAGCCGCCTCGGTTGCTCGACTGGCATCCATTTCTTCTTGACGTTCAAGACAATGGCGAGACAGATTTTGGCAAGGTTCTAATACGACTGTCGAATCTGATGGGCTGTCAGAACTGGGTACTGCTTGCAGTCAGCCAGATAACTGTTCTGAATGTCTGGAAACAGAATATGAAAAAGGTTGCAAGGCTGTCGATGATAGAGCTTGTTGATCGGGCGAGCCAGATATCTCGTTCTTTGAATGATGGGATTTCAAGCCTCGACGAGCAAGCTTCAGGCTGTAGGAAAGCCAATTCTCTCAACTTTCGATCTTACTTGAACCCTGGTCTTTCTGCGTTGGGGAGGACTTCTACGACAACTACACGCATCTGGGCGTACGCTGCCCACCTATATCTAGCAGTCGTTGTTTCTGGCTGGCAGCCGTCTACCACAGAAATCCGCGTCGGCGTGGCTGGCATTCTCGCACTACTACAATCAATCGACTCTCCCGATCATCTTCGAACTCTTGCTTGGCCACTCTGTGTTGCAGGCTGTTTATGCGAGGGGCCGGGTCAACAAGAGCAATTTCGACAATGTTTGACAAGGGTGGATAAATTCACCTTGGTTGGTGGATTGGGCGAGGCTCGAAAAATCATGGAAAGGGTATGGGAGAGCCGAGAGACACTAGATGGACAGGAATGGGATCTTGCAGCCTGTCTCCGCGTTCTGGGCACACCTGCGTTGCTGGTGTAAGGGCTTCATCGCTGACATTCATCTTGACTCTGACTTGGAAACACAACAATCCCAGACACTACCATCATATGATGGTGTTGAATTCTCAGAAAATGAATGGTGGGAGCTATATGAAAACTATTTGCCAACCCAAACACTGAGCATCTCTCTGACCGTGGTCGGTTTGATGTCTGGGAACTTGTTGTTGAGGGTTGTGCCATGGGGGAAATCAAACAAGCCTGCCGTCACGTACAGTGCGAACTTGCCAAAGTATTGTTGGAAAAGCGGTTTCGGGAAGTAAGGGTATATGGCAGGGTGAGAGGGAAGCTCAGTGATTTCACCTCTTGCCAACTGCTCAACACTGTCATAGGTCACAGTGAATTTTGAGCCTGGTTGATATATCGCTTCAGGTCAGTATTTGTGTGGCCACCAAAGAGTTTGCGAACCAGGTAGACTGACCTCTCATCTCTTCGGCAATGGCCAGAAACTCGTTCCAGGTCACCTTGTCCCCATAGCAAAACAAAGACTCGTCCCAGTGTTCCAGGTCGAGAGCTGCGACGACAAACTTGGCCAGATCCTTTGTGTAGGTGAAGCACACGAGATCATTGCCTGTACCTGGTATCGCTGCAGCCTTGTTGGCCATGTCAACGACAAATGAAACTGGCGCCATGTGGGTTTCGATATAGGGGATGCCGAAATAGTCCAAGAAGTATCCGTTGTGGACTCTGGTCCATTCGAGGTCAGTCTTCTTCAACTCGGCGATGGTTGCGAGACGATGTTCGTGCTGGGGCAGCTGCAGGTCTCTGGATCATTTGTTAAAACCGGTCCGTCAGTATCTCCCTCGAAAATTGGTGGTTCCAAGGTGGACAAGATGGCATATAACTAACTTCTCAGCCGGCGCCACAGTCCCATATTCACTCGCAATGAATCGTTTTGTTGTTGAGGCTTTTGCTGCTGCCTTGACGAGGCCAATTTCAGAGGCACCCTCGATAGGACCCCTGACACTGAGGGCGGAGATGACAGTTTCGACGTTGTTGGTCTCTAGCAAGTGAGACTGTGAGTCGACGTCTTGGTAGTCCACACCAAAGACTGGGACGCCGATGTCCTGTGCCTTGGATTCCTGAGGAGTAGGCTGGTGAGTGGTGCCCAAAGGTATAAGATACTATTGCTTACTTTGCGTGCCAGGACAATGACTTTGTGGTTTGGGCTCGCCTTCAATGCATCGACGATGGTGCGGCCGACATTGCCAGTGCCCCCAGCGACAGCAACTGTAACCATGTTGGTGATATGGTGAGAGGATGAAGAGAACTGGGTGTTGAATACAAGGACAGAGACTGAGAGATTTGGGTTCAAGGTTCAAGCTGAAGCTGCGAGATGAAGAAAGTCTGCTGGTCCGTCTCACTGTCCCGGAGGACATCTAGCACTATTTATACTTGTGTAGTCTCTGCCATACCCCTCAAGGTAGTAGAACAATTTGTCAGCTGTGATGCTAGACTTCATCATTGTAACAGGGGAATCGAGGCTTTACGTTGTGAAGATCAGCTCTCTTGAGTCTGGACTCAGGCATCCCATTCCCTTTCTTTGATAGTATCGCGCGGTGGTGGAGAGACTCGAGACTCTTGCGCGCGCATTCGTAGCGGATCTAGTCCGGATTAGGAACCAGCGCGCGGCACTCCCAGAATGGATAAAGAGTGTCTCCGATCAAATGGTATTGCGGATAGGACATTTTGGATATTATACCCTCATGGTCATCTTGAGGGTGAAGTATTTGGAACAGACGTGACTGGCTACTTGGGCCATTGATACTCTATGGCCTATGGCTATTTCCTTCATGGTATGGACGGCAGATACACCACGCACCACTTTCTTGTGACCGGCATTGTTCTATAACCATGTCCTTGATAATCTGGACTATGGACAGAATACACTCACTGCTGGCATTGACAGTTGAGGACGTGTGAAAACATGTTTGTGGTTTGTGGCGGTGCTGCCACCCGCTCAACTCGGCAACTCGTATTCTCGGTAGAAGATTCACTTCTGCCTGCGACATGCGACATTCGCTTGGAATTTAATTCTTGGTGCCTGGCCTCAGCCACCCAACACCCACGAGCAGCTTTCAACCTTTGGGATCCATCAATAATATATGTCAATTGCGTCCTCCAATACTCCATCTCCAGCAGACTTCATCTTGTCGCTGACTCCCTGTTGTTGACTATCTATACTAAATGGATGAATCGCCGCCACCATATCATCCTCACGATCCCAACCGCAGCTTTCCACCAACCGCAGCCCCGGGATACGCTTTGTCGACTACCATCAACCCACAGCAACACGCCGTACAAGACACCGCAGTCTCTTCTCGAGAATATGGGGTGCGCAGCATCAGTCCTCTGGAGGTTGAGCAATCGGGATTCATCTCGGCCGCGCCGTACTTTGAGCTTCGTCCCCCGAGTCGACCACAACCCCATGACTTTTTCATCCACACCATTGTGATTCAAACACATGACGGCGCAGAGACAATACCATTCCCTCTAAAAAATTCCCTCTTCCAACTGCGTGAGGTCGACGAATATGACTGGACAACCTTTGTGAATCACCTGTTTCCAGCGCATCGGGAAACAACGACCCACCCAACCCAAACGAATGCACTGAACCATTCGGCCAGAATACAGTCCTTCTCTTCCAGCAGCGTCGAAAACGTAAAGTCAAGGACAGAAGCGCTTACGGACCTGGTTGATCGTCTATCTCTTCCACCGAGCAAGACATCTACAGCTGGAAGTAGTCCTCTGACAGATCCTTCCAGTCTGCGGAGAATCAGAATCGAAACCGTCGTGGCACAGTGGAACGCGGGGTTTTTTGGGCCTCGTGGCCTGAAAATAATCCTGATATTCCCTGAAGACTCGTCACCTACTGGGAGACTAACGCCGCAATCATGCGGTCGGGATGCCGCTTCTTCGCTGGGAGAGGACAATCCACTCCACAAAGCCGTCGCCAGAGGGAAAGAGTCGGAGGTGCGTCGCCTTCTTGAGCAGGGCTCAGTGTACATTGACGCAAGAAACAGAAAGGGCGAAACACCACTCTACCGTGCAGTATCTCAAGGAGACAAGTCGGTCGTGAAACTACTACTGGAAAACAACGCCGATCCTCAAGCTCGGCCTCCAGAAGCAAACAGCCCTCTTCATGTGGCCGTGATATACGACCGTTCAAGTATCCTCAAGATGCTACTCGAGAGGTCAACTGAGGGACTGGAAGAAGTAACTTCAGCAGGGGAAACCCCGTTATATCTCGCCGTGGCTCGCGGTCAAACAAAGAACGCCACGGCACTTCTGGAGGCGGGAGCCAATGTCCAGGCGAGGCCAATTGGGAAAGATACAATGCTCGACATTGCAGTCAATAGGCATGATTCTTCTATGATCAAATTATTACTGAAAGGCGGCGTGGATGTCAACCAGAGAAACCGAGATGGAGACACACCACTGAACCGTTTCATTGCGACCGGGAATACCAGCATGGTCAAAACTCTCCTGGAACATGGAGCCAACCCGAGAGGAAAGAACAGAAATGCAGAAACGCCGCTGTCATTGGCCGTGAATCAAGGACATTCGTCCATCGTCTCTCTCCTCCTCGCGAGGGATGTCGTCCAGAAGGATATTGATTCTGAAAACCTCAAGGGGGAGACGCCAGTTTACACCGCCATATTAAAAGGGAGTTCCTCAATTACCGAAATGCTTTTGAAACACGGCGCCGACACCAACCGCCGACCTCTGAAAGGGGAGACGGTGCTGAACCTCGCCGTCTCCCATGGTAATAGCACACTGGTGAGCCAACTGCTTGACCGTGGGTCGGACGTCAATGCAGCCAACAAATCTGGAGATAGTCCCCTCTCTCAAGCCATATCACGCGGCGACCTGTTCATGGTCAGCCTCCTCCTGAGTGCTGGCGCCGACGTCAATGCCGTCAATGCTGATGGCGACCCAATCCTCTATCGAGCAGTCTACAACGGCAACGCGACAGCCACTTCACTCCTCTTAGCTCATGGTGCGAAGGCGAACGTACAGAGTCACAATGGTGAGACGGTGCTGTACCGTGCCGTGTACAAGAACGACACTTCGATCTGTGCCTTGCTACTCTCCTACGGTGCTGAGCCCAGAGGTGGAGCTCCCACAGGAGAGACATGTCTATACCGTGCCGTCTACGCCGGAAACACTCAGCTGGTCTCATTACTGCTTGGTCGGGGAGCAGATCCCAACGTCGCCAACGAGGCCAATCCCACTGGAGAATCGCCACTCTACCGTGCCGTTTACAGAGGTGACGTGTCTATTGCCATGATGCTACTCAGCAAAGGTGCCAATCCAACCGTCCCTAGTGTCAACAACGAGTCGCCATTGCAGTATGCCATCAGGAAGAACAACAAATCGATGATGCAGATATTGAGCAATGTCTCGTTACGATACTCTGAAACGAAGATAGTGTAATGAAACACACACGTACAACGTTCCTCCTTATCGAGTCGGCTAATTGATGCCCTTGGTACCGCTCGAGCGATGCTGATGGCAGTCCCCTGGATAGATGCCTTGCAAGAATAAAGGGCTTGCAGCAGAAGAATAGTCTGTACTCAAACCTCACCAGCTCTTCATTACTGATCATGATGATCTGCAATTGAGGTAATAGAGAAGTAGACGTGAGTATCTTCTCCATGGCTAACTAAGAGAGAGCTAAGTACCTTACAAGTGGCCAAACTAACTTCGTCTTCCTCACTCTAGTTTCACTTTTCAGTCACAACGGTGAGCCGTCTACAGAGGCACAGTGATTTCTCGGCGGCATTTATATATCTGTCACCACCTGCCTTCCAAGGCTTCTTCCTCTTCTTCTCCTTCCTGACCTTCTCTTCTTTCTTCTTCTATCGATTCCTCCTCTACAGGACTACTCTGTTCTTCTTGATTGTGCTCCTCCCCTTCTCTACATCTGAAGCCGTCTTCTCATTCAACTTTGTTTCCTGTTGCCCAGTTCATCCAAGTGCCTTCCGATCTGAGACAGCTCTTGAATTCTTTGATTCAGTTGAGCTATATTGTCAGCACAACGACAGAAGAGTCGGAGATTTCATATTCATTATCCTGGGACACTTCGAAATTCGGTTTACTCGCCACGGTTTTCGCCCTGCTGGTTTAATTTTACGCTACTTGAAAGAGAACCCTCTTATATATCAGCCTTTATTACGAACCAGTCCCTTTGACATCACAATTCAACTATTCGCGACGCCAAAGCCACAACATTGGCGCCGCCTGCTGAGGCCCTCACCGAGATGTCTGCGATAACTTCACCAACCCAACTTCAGTATCACCCTCATCGTGAGCCATCGTACGAATTAGCCGCGGTCCAAAGCACCAAAACTGCTGAATCAGTTGTTGCAGTATTGGAAAGGTCTCCGAGAGGACCCCCACCACGCCTGCTGCAAGAGGCCCAACGGCATGCAGCATATCAAAGACCGAAGGAGAGACTCGTTGGCTTCGTTGGAAATTCTGGTGCCGGAAAGAGCAGTACCCTCAACTCTCTCTTCGATGAAGACGGCCTCGCAAAGACTGGTGCCTGCGGCTCGGCCGTGACCCCTTTCCCCGCCGAATACCGATACCGTGAGCCCGGCCAAGCGGCTCCCTTCACTTTGATCTGCAGGATCATGGCCGGAAAAGAGTTAGGAAAGTACTTGGGAGATCTACTTCGTGACTACTGGAGCACTTCACCGATCGGCCGCATGAACCATGAAGAGGAAAATTCCAATTCGTACGAAGATACCCAGGCAGCACGCGATATCTTTGAGGCCACATTCGGAGGAATAGAAGGTTTCGACATAGATCGCCTCAACTACGACGAGAATGACAAAGACGGCAACACTGCTAGAAGATACTTGTCAGAATTATGCAACCGGCTGGACTTTCCCGAGAATATGACCGCAAACGGCGAATGGAGAGAAGAATCAGAGGACGCCGCCGGATGCGAGGATCATCAGTCATTGCTCCAGGAACGAGGTCTTTGGCCCCTGGTCATGGATTTTTCAATCTTTGCAGACACGGACATCCTAAAATATGGCCTCACCTTGGTCGACCTTCCAGGGTTCAATGACACAAACCTCGCCCGAATCAGAGCGGCGAGGAAAGCCCAGTCAAAATGCGACGATATTTGCGTGGTTGCGGATATTGCAAGGGTCACTGACAGTCAGATTTTGCAGCAGAATCTGCAACTTATCCAAGCAAAGGCTGAGGGGTTAAAGTTAACCACGGTCAATATCACAATCATATGTACCAAGTCAGCCGCCGATTTGGACAGGAATAAAAGCGTGGAAAAATTGGTGGACCGTACCCAGCTCAACTACGCCAGAGCCGAGCTACAGAAGGCCAAAGGCGCAAGCGAACAAGTGAAGAAGCATGCTGAGCGCAGACTGGAGACCCTTCTCATCACTGCTCGGAATGAGAAGGTCGAAAAAGACCTACAAAAAAAATATGGCGCATACATCAAAGGCGGAATACTTAAAGTATTCTGCGTTGATAACCGCATGTACTGGAACGCCACTTGTGACGCAGAGCGAGAGCTGAGTGGCATTCCAGCTCTACAACAACATCTGAGTGGTCTTCCGGCCGCATCTTTGTTCAAGGAGACGGATCTTTTTCTGGCCAAAAAGATTCCAGCACTGGTCAGCTCTTTTGCTACCTGGGTGGAGTCCTGCAGAGTTGACTTCGAGCTTGAAAATCGCCCAAAGCTTCCCCGAGCAGGCGACCTGAGATTGTGTCTGGACAAGGTTGAGGAATGGGCCACTGGAATGTTTCGGGTTTTTGAAAAATGTTTCAACGCGCGATTGAAAGAATTCTCAACGTCGATCGGCGCAGCCTGCCTCAAGGTCGCTCAAGGCTGGGAGAAGTGGCCTCCAGGGTCAGTAACTTGCTGCGTCAGACATGACGGCAATTATACGAAAGGCACAATGGGTGTCAGAAATTGGAACAAGGAGCTGCTGGAGTGTTTCGAGGACGAGGTCATGGGCCAGAGTTGGCACGAATTTGAAGTCGATACCGATCCGCTTCTCAATGGACTCTGGGACATCGTCGCCGTCTTCCAAGGGTACGCAGAGTGTTGCGCCGGATCGCGAGCCCCTGGCAATTTCCTACGTTCGCTTGCCGCTCGACAGGACATCCTGAGGAGCACCTTTCAAGCAGAGATCAAGCTCTGTCTCAAGGGGATCAGTCTCATGAGGGTTCACGCGATCGGGACTCACCAGAACTCTTACATTGTGGACTGCATGCTCGAAACATACCGGGCAGCCAACGAACCTATAGGTATAGTTTTGCCTCCCTAGCCCCTTGTCTCTTGAACACTACCAGGCAACTGACCGAAGAATAGGTGTTGGAGCAGTCAAGGCACGCCTCGCCATCTTACAAAACTGGGTTAGTAGCAAGGAATTCGTCGAGGCCTTTCGGGCACATCTTGCCGAAGATTTCCAAGATGTCATCGACGACGTGTCGGCGCGGATCAAGGCAGCTCTGGAACATGAGATCGAGGCGATCGAGTCGGACCTCGAGGCTATCCAGCCCTCCAAGGGCAACGAGCGGCTGTTTAAGGCCGATCCAGAGTACGGGCAAGAGTGTGAGGACGTTCTGTCCATGGTGACCAAGCAGCTGGGGGAGATTGACGAGCTAGCCGCCACAGCGCGAGCGATGGCCCGTGAACGCTACGGATGAAGAATGGAGATTGCGAACAGAGACAGAAGAAGCGGGGTTAACCGAACAAAAGAAGGCGAGCGACTACGTGATGGAAACCAGAACAGCAGACCCTACAGCAAAGGGCTAAGATGGGGGAGCAGGGAGCTGAAAAAATAAACACCAGAAAGAGCTGGCTGCTACTTGATTGAGGTGCTTGCATACTGCTCTTGTTTCCACCATCACCTGGGACCGAACTTGGATCTCGGGGCGTGGGGCGGCCTGGCTAGATAGGGACTTGGTCCACGAGGTAATGGACCAGAGATGACTTCTCGCCACACAGTGACAAATTGACAACGGGTTCCTTTTTTCGAGTAGTTTCTATCATGTACCCCATCTGCCCCTGTTCGCACCTCCATACCTCTTTCCTACTGCTGGACGAGAGATCTCTTTCTTCCCCCTTTTCTTTCCCCTGTCTATTCTCAGCCTTGCCATATATCTACCTCGCTCCGTCGCTCCCTCTCTACCTAGGTAGCATGTATAGATGATTGTCTCATGTCTATACGGTACTTACTAGGCTTCTAGGCGTGCTACACAGGTACATACCCACACAGGTTAGTGCTTGTGTTGGTGTGAGTCTACATCTCCTTGCTTCCCCCCAACACCCTCTTCTCAATCTCTCTCTCTATGCCGGACTCCCTCTCCTTTACATACCACCACACTATATTTAACTTTGACACGGCGAACAGGGAAAAGAGGGGGGTATCGTACCTGTATCTTGCTCGATTCGACCTGTCCGTCCCAGTTGATAGCATCGGCAGGGAAGGCCGAGGACCATATGCCATATGTAGCCTACCCAGCTAGCTATATATATGTAGATATATGTAGAGCTCAAGAGATGCCGAGATCCCATGGAATGCTGTTATCCGTCGTCGATCCGAGCATATATCACATCATATCATGCCATGCTGTGCTCGGCACAAGGCCCGGATGAAGATGGGGGAAGGAGTACATACATACATACATACATACATACATACATACATACATGCATGCATGCATGCATGCATAGGATCATGGGATCGTGGTTCCCGCCGAGATGATATCTCAGAGTGACTATAATAGGTACTTTTCATATGAACAACCTCCTCCTCCTCCTCGTCGCTGGAGAGTTACACTCTGGACATCGCACTTCGCACCGGTATCTTTTCTGGCTTTGTCCGATCACGTCGGCGCCACCGGCCATGAACGCGACGCAATCCAGTCCACCAGACTGTGAACATCGATTCCCAAGAATGGTGCCTGATTTTCCCTGTTGTACAAAAAAACTGTAATGCAAGAGGCGCGCTACGCGGGTTGATAACCTCAACCTTGAAAGTCGCCCCAGTAAGCTTGATCTTGATTTGGGTATCCTCGCACAACTGCTGTTGTGCTCTTCATGCTCTGCTTTCGATTTCATCTGACAACTGCATCCGACTCTTTTCCTCCTTCCGAATTCACCCTCCCCACTCAGCCTTGTAGGTCATTGCTGATTCCTCCAATCGTCACGCTTTTAATGACCAAATACTCATCAACGCCGTATTTGCTGCCTTCCCTTCCGAACCCGCTCTGTTTCACGCCTCCGAAAGGAGAGGCGCCGTCGGAGATCAGCCCGGTGTTGACGCCAATCATACCCACCTCCAACGCCTCGGCGACACGGTAGATGCGTCCAACGTCGCGGGAAAAGAAGTATCCCGCCAAGCCCACCTCGGTGTCGTTGGCGAGCGTGACAACTTCCTTTTCCGTCTTGAATGGAAACAGCCCGGCGACGGGGCCGAATGTCTCTTCTTGGGCGATCGCCATGTCGTTCGTCGCGCCGGCGATGACCGTCGGCGCATAAAAGTTGGATCCCAAATCGGGCAATTTGTTCCCGCCGCAGAGGATCTTGCCGCCTTTCTTCGTCGCGTCTTGCACGTGAGATTCCACTTTGGCGACTGCACGGTCGTGAATGACAGGGCCGTGAGTCACACCATCGTCGAAACCGTACCCGACCTTGAAGTTCTTGACCTTCTCCGTGAATTTCTGCGCAAAGGCGTCGTAGATGCCTTCTTGCACGTAGATCCGGTTGGCGCACACGCACGTCTGGCCCGACGACCGGAACTTACACGCGATCGCTCCGGCGACTGCGGCGTCTAGGTCGGGTGCATCGTCAAAGACGATAAAGGGGGCGTTACCCCCGAGTTCAAATGACAGCTTTTTCAGAGTGGAAGAGGACTGTTTCATGAGAAGTTTACCCACATTGGTGGATCCCGTAAATGACACCTTCTTGACACGGGGGTCGGTAGTGAGAACCGCACCGACTTCGGCTGTATTTTTCATGGCGGTGACGACGTTGACGACTCCAGGAGGGATACCTGCTCGTCGGGACAGTTCGGCCAGGGCATTGGCTGTGTAGGGAGTCTCTCCCGGGGACTTCGCAACTACGGTACATCCGGCCGCAAGGGCTGGGCCGATCTTTCGTGTGATCATTGCGGCTGGGAAGTTCCAAGGTGTAATCAGACCGCAGACACCAACGGGCTGTTTCCACGTCATAATTCGATTGCCCGGAACAGTGGCCCCAATGGTATCTCCATAAATGCGAGGCGCTTCTTCGCTGAACCATTGAAAGAAGTTGGCAGCATACACCACTTCGCCCTTGGCGTCGTTGAAGGGCTTGCCATTCTCCCAAGTGATCAGTGTGGCCAGGTCGTCAGCATTCTCCATCATCAAGTTATACCAATTTCGCAGCATTGTCGCTCGCTCTCGAGGGAGGGTCTTGCGAAAGGAAGCGAATGCATTCTCCGCGGCGGCAATGGCCTTGTTGGTATCTTCGGTGTTAAGCTCAGCACATGACCCTATCTTCTTGCCGGAGCCAGGGTCGACGACATCAAAGGTCTCGGACGAGGTAGCGTCGACGAATTCGCCGTTGATATAGGCTTGGGAGATGAGGAGGGAGGGGTCTTTGAGTTTGGGAGCGGAGTGCATTTTGGCAGAGGACACTATTCGATACGAAGGATGGACTGTTCGTGTCAAGGACGAAGGCAGACGAGGTCGCGAAGAGGACAGCAGCACACGTATATATAAGGACGCCATTGTAAGAGGAAGAAGGTTGGGTGCAGCGAGAGTGGAAGAGGGGAATCTGCCCTAGTATTCGTCGTGGGATACTCCTTGGTCTCAATTAAGTCATGACCAATGGAATGAGCCGCAGTCGCATTGGAAATCCTAGCAATCGTGTCCACTTCAGGCAAGAGTCGAAGGGCGTTTGACTGGCCTGAAATCGTATATCATAATTACTTCACGCGAACGAAGCTTAAGAAGCTCAAAATGTGTGGCATAAGCGGAGCACGTGCGGAGATCTGCGTGATGTCATGATAATACGGCGAAGCATAGAGACGTGCAGGGACGTGACACTGCGATAAGTGTGCCAAGAGCACCAAAGACATCACAACGTGGCTCGGATACAAGTCCGTCGAGTGCGTCTTGGCTACGGCGCATCAAATGTCCAGCGAAGTGCTACGATATTTTTTCGGAGATTGTCCCTGGACTACCACCTACTTGTAGAGCCAGCCAGCACTGTTTACAAATCAGCGCCACGAGCCACCCCCAATATGACAGATTCGCGGGACCCGAAGCCACAGATCTCAAGAAGCAAGGCACAACGTCGGGCGATGGCGGAAGGGAAGCTCGTGGAGACAGTGAACGCTCTGACGGGGACCGATTTCTTTGCAAAATATGCTCCACGGGAACTCTTGACCGAATTGGGGGTCTGTCAGACTGGAGTAGAGTTGTCGAGGCTGGAAGTGGACGCCGCCAATCTACCCAGTCGATGGTTGGACGCATGCCTGAAGTTAGTCGAGGAGACCAGTGCGCAGGACTACCAGAACTCGGAGGTAAAGTGGTCGCCCTCCAAGAAGAGAAGGGAGATGAAGTTGCCAGACTTGAAATACATTGTTCTAATCCACGGCACCTCTGATCTGGTCGGCTTCATCTCTTTCATGATCACATATGAGGATGGTTACGAGGTCATCTATGTCTACGAGATTCATTTTACTCCCGAATGGCAGGGTAAAGGATTGGGAAAGAAACTCATGAAGATCGCCGAGATCATTGGTCAGAACGTCGGCATAACCAAAATCATGTTGACTGTCTTTAGGGCCAATCGACGAGCTGTCGCCTGGTATACGCAACTAGGTTATGAAGAAGACGACTTCTCTCCCAGTCCACGCAGGTTAAGAAATGGTACCATCAAAGAACCGAGTCACATCATTCTCTCGAAACCAGTGAAATGATAATCCCCTTCGAGAGCTTTTCATATCTGGCGTACACTTTTACCCTTCATCTCGGGTCTCTCCATCTCCCATTCATCGCGCATAACAGCGAACAAGGTGTCTCCAACAAGGATGGTCAACCCCAAACTCCAAACTAGTGTGATGGCATAGAAGAAGTTGGCATTGCCCGAGCCGGCGTAAATCCACAAATGGTGAAAGGCAGGGCCCAACAGGGTCGAATACAGCAGCACAGATGCGGCGATGAAGGTGTATCGAGTTACTATGATTGTCAGCGAGTGCTCCGAGAGTTGGGTTTGATCGGGGCACAACTTACGTGGAAGGACGTGTTGATACATTGGCAAAAATCCGAGATACAGCGAGACGTCCGCGATGCTCGGGTATGGCTTGAAGATGGCAAACAAGCCCAGCAGGCTGGTGATGACGAAAAGAGGCTGGCTTTGGAGTCGAAGAGTCATGCCTCCTACATATCCCACCAAGTGCAACCAGAAAACGCCGATGAAAAAATCCCGGAAAGAATCGAATATCTCGATGAAGAAGTACCACCACAGCCCAACGTTGGGAGTCAGGTCAGGGACCGTTATCTGGACGCCGTAGCACGAGGCCAAGAAATCCCAGAATCCGCTGGTCAAGATGGGTGTCGTGGCTAGGAGTGCAGCGAGCCCTGCGGTATAGGAAACGATTGACGCAGCGAGAGACGTAGATCGATTGCTTTTATGGATCATGAGCAGGGTCGGTGGCAGAAGTAAAACCGGATACATTGACAAATAGGTTCCAATCGCAAGCGCAAACATGGCGCGGATTGCATTTCCTGACTGAGCGTTGAAGACAGCTTGGATAATGGCAGCATTCGTAAAGATGCTGGTGCTCCTCCCCAGACACGACAAGATGGTAAAAGGGTTAAAGAGATAACCCGCCGCGATCAGGAGGCCATCCAACTGGTGAAAGCGAGAGGTGGGAATTCGTAGTTCTTCCGCAATAACATGTAAGGATGCTGCGTTTAGGAAATCCAGCCCGACGAAGACCAGCATCGGCGGCAGGATCTCGAAGATGACCAGCAGTAGCGGTGCTTGGTGAAAGACACCGCCGTCGTAAGGTGATAATCCATGTTGATAGAGAAAGAGGCCTTCTTGAAGTCTTTGAAAGCTCGAGATCGGGGTCGATATTTCCACTCTCGCGGTCAGGAAATCGGGAATGTCGGGAAAAGCGAGGAAAATGACCAGCCGTAGCACAATCGCGCCGGCGTATATCGCGACCGTCTTGCGGTCCAGCGATATTGCCATTGTTGTTATAACGTGCGCTCACTTGTAGACCACATTGGCCAGGTGGCTGTCGCCTGCAGGCTTGTTGGCTTGATATGTTGTGGACAGGAGTTGAGGAGCTGAAGTTACCAAGTGGCCGCAGCCTGCCAGCCTGCATGGGTGGATCTCGGCAAAACTGCGGCATTGTCTCTTCTTTCTCTCCACATCTTCGAACTTTTTTTCCTTCATGCGCCTTCAGAAGTGCGCTCAATCTCTGCGCCCTACACCTTTGCAAATACCAGTCGTCCTACTTGCAAGACTCCAAGATGGCGAAGCAAAAGAAAAAGGGTCAGTCCGGCCAGGCGAAGAACTACATTACTCGAACGCAAGCTGTACGCAAACTACAGATATCGCTTCCTGATTTTCGACGGCTTTGTATCTTCAAGGGCATCTACCCTCGCGAACCCCGAAATATCAAAAAGGCGAGCAAATCGGCCACTCACTCGACCACCTTCTACTACACCAAAGACATCCAATACCTCTTACACGAACCGTTGCTGGCCAAGTTCCGTGAACAAAAAGCCCTCGAGAAGAAGATTGCTAGATCTCTGGGTCGCAATGAAGTGCAAGATGCGGTTCGGCTGGAGAAGTATGGTATGCCAAAAATAAAGTTGGATCACATCGTGCGAGAACGGTACCCTACCTTCGTGGACGCTCTCCGAGACCTGGACGATGCGCTGTCATTGCTGTCTTTGTTCGCCAACCTCCCTTCGACCACCGAGGTGCCTGCCAAGGTCATTGCGCGCTGTCAACGCCTCTGCCACGAGTTTGAACACTACCTAATCGCCACTAACTCCTTACGAAAATCCTTCTTGTCCATCAAAGGTATCTACTACCAAGCGACGATCCAAGGTCAGGATATAATGTGGTTAGTGCCGTATAAATTTGTGCAACGGGTAACCCAAGATGTGGACTACCGGATTATGGGTACCTTTGTGGAATTTTATTGCACCCTTCTGGGCTTTGTCAACTACAGGCTCTATACGTCAATCGGCCTTGTGTATCCCCCAAAGTTCGACGTCGTGTCCGACGAGCGAGGAGCAGAGCTGGCCGCTTTCACTCTGGAGGGGCGCGGCATTGGTGGAGGCATCGATCAACAGGACGAACACAAACAATTGGACAATGGTCATGCACAACATGGCAACACCGAAGCTGTTCAGGCTCAAATAGACAAGATTGCCCAAGAGACCTCGGCTCAAGAAGACGTGAAGCAGGATGAGCCCGCCGAAGAGCAAGCACAGACTGATGCCATTGATACATTCGTTCCTGCGGCACCAGAAGGAGACATCCTGCCACAGCCTGATTTGACTGCCGACGAAGCCGCACACTTGTTCTCGGAGTTCACGTTTTTCATTTCCCGCGAAGCTCCTCGTCATCCCATTGAGTTCTTGCTGAGAGCATTTGGCTGCAAACGCGTGGGTTGGGATGCCGTACTAGGTGAAGGCGCGTTTACCCATGACGAGAGAGATCCCCGGATCACGCATCAAATCGTGGACAGGCCTGCACCGTCACAATCACTTTCATCCACGCAAGGTCAAGAAGGCTCGAAGGATCAAAGTCTTCAGACTGTCAAACCTGGATACATCATGCCCGGAAGAATCTATGTCCAGCCGCAATGGATATGGGATTGTGTCAACGAGGGTAAATTGCTGCGCACCGACGTATATGCGCCGGGAGAGACGCTACCCCCTCATTTAAGCCCATGGGTCAAGCCCACTGGTGGCCAATATAATCCAAGAGCGACCTTGGAAGAGCAGGAGCCTGAAGGTGAGGCTGATGCAGCCGCAATTGATGAAAGTGAAGATGAAGAAGGGCAAGAAGAGACTACTCAGCAAGCCGTTGAGGGACAAGAAGCTGAGGAAAAGGACGATGATGACGCTGAAGATGAGGACGATGATACCGATGCGCATGATATGGACGTCGCACCCTCAGATGACGAATCAGAAGAGGAAGACGAGGAAGACGAGGCAGATACTTTCGGCGGCTTCGATGATGCTATCTCACAAGGCTCAGACCTAGACGAGGATGCTGAACACCAGAAGGAACTGGAAGCGGAAGCAGCTGGACGACCTGTCAAATCGAATATGAATGGAGCAGACCCCAAGGCCAAGGCCATCAGAGCTCGGCAGACAGAACGGTCTCGGAAAGAGGAGGAAGTTGAACGACAAAAGATGATGATGAGTAACAAGAAGCGCAAGCTGTATGAGAAGATGCAATACTCCAACAACAAACGTGATGAAGAAGCTGAGAAGCTGCGGAAAAAGCGAAGGAAGCTGGAAAAGGCCGGAAAAAGATGAGGCCGTACGCCCCAGCACTGCCCTGCGTGGCTTATGATTGTTGTGACTATTAGCGCGGTGTTAAGGCCCTAGAATACAGCAGCCAAAAAAAGGGAGATAGAGGAGCATTAATTCGAGTCTCGACCATCATCATCCTGTACCGAGTACTCGGTATAAACTTACAGGGCTGCAATCAAGAGGCTCTATGTACGTGATAATCACGTGATCAGTAACAATCTTCGTTGTAAAAGCGGCAGCACCCGAGCTTCGGAGATCAATTGGGAGCTTCACAATAAAACTTCGACAGATTCGATCACCAAACGCCGTATTCTACACTCGTTTTGAAAAGGCCCTGGACAGGCCGGCGCAGTCTACAATGCTGCGGTTAGCAAGGCCTGTTGGCGCCTCTGTGCGTCGGCAATTGCTTGCCCAAGCTGCTTTGTCTCAGGTACACCTCGCCTCTTCCAAGTCAAACGATGAGAGCTCGCGCGACTAACATCAGGTTCACAGAGGAGGGCATTTGCGGATAGAAAGGACTCGATCTTGAGTTCTGACCCGGCATTCCTGCCAGGCAGTCAATCTGGCGCTGTTCCTGTCAAGACAGAAGTTCCCTTGGGACCCGGCGGGCCTGGCAGCCCAGCTCCTCAACCATCCACCTCAACATCTGCCACGCCAGCCTCACCTTCTTCAAACTCGACCATTCCTCCTCAGAATGTCCCGCTCGCGCCTCCAAGCCCGCCAAAGACGCAGACGGCTCCTCCCACGACACCGGCGTCCGTCAGTCCAGCCGAACCGCCTCCTCCACCCCCTCCTCAGAAGCCACCGACACCGCGGAAAAGGTTCTCCCGATTTCGCCTGCTACTCTACCTGATTACTTTAGGTGCCATCTCGTACGGAGGTGCCGTTTTCTATGCATTGAGGAATGACAACTTCCACGACTTTTTCACTGAATACATTCCATTCGGAGAGGACGCTGTCCTATATTTCGAGGAAAGGTCATTCCAGAAAAGATTTCCGCACGCCAGGCATAACGTCACAAGGCCTCCTCGCGCAGATGGGCGGTTGGAGGAGAGCAAAGTCACCACAATTCCCCAGAAGTCCGGGCTCTCATGGCGAGCCGTAGATGACGCAGAACAAAAGGGAAGCGACGTTACACAAAAGGGCAAGCATATGAGTGCTTTGGATGCCAACCCAGTGGTGACCTCTAAGGACGCTGCCGATGCCAAACAAGATCCACACGGTGCAACACCCAAAGAGAGAAGTGTCTCAGTTGACACCGCGAAGAAGAGTGCAGCAGCAAAACAAGATGGCAAACCGGAAACTACACCTGCAGCTGCACAAGATACCTCTTCGCCGCTGTCAGAGGCTGCCCCAGCAACTGATTCGCGACCACCCGCCATTCCCCCAGTCACGCATATCTCTCCAGTAACGGTGCCCAACGCCGAAGAACCCGTGGTACAAGAGCTGGTCAAGATCGTTAATGATCTCATTACTGTTGTGAACTCGGATTCCGCCGATGCTGCCAACAAGTACTCCGCTCCCATGGCCAAGGCGAAGGAATCTCTCGAAGAGGTTGCAAGCAAGATCACCGTACTACGTGATGCAGAACGCAAGGCCGCTGAGGAGCGTATTGCCCAGGCACATAGAGAGTTTGAAGAAGGGGCCAAACAACTGCTGAAGAGGATTGAGACCGCCCAGGCAGAGGACGACGCCCGCTATCATGAAGAATTCGAGACTGAGAGAGCCCGTCTCGCACAGCTCTACGAGGAGAAGGTGAAGACCGAGGTTCAGCGGAGTGCTGAGCTCGCGGAACAAAGACTCAGGAATGAGCTCGCCGAGCAAGCCATCCAGCTGAAGCGTGACTTTGTTGCTCAGATCAAAGACCTGGTGGAGTCGGAGCGACAAGGAAGATTGAGCAAGCTGTCTGATCTCAGTACTAACATCGACAATCTGACAGAACTTACGTCGAACTGGAACGGCGTGATCGATTCCAACCTCGCAACCCAGAAGCTGCAGGTGGCTGTGGATGCCGTCCGATCTGCGCTTGACGCAAGCGCCGCCTCAGATGCGAAGCCTCGCGCTTTCGTGCGTGAACTGGCCGCTCTCAAACTCTGTGCCGACGGTGATCCCATTGTCGACGCCGCCATTGCTTCCATCAACCCTTCCTCATACCAGAAGGGCATCCCTTCGCAGCCGCAATTGATCGACCGCTTCCGCCGTGTGGCACACGAAGTCAGAAAAGCATCACTCCTCCCCGAGAACGCAGGCATCGCATCGCACGCCGCCTCACTAGTACTCTCGAATGTGCTTTTCAAAAAGCATGGGCAACCCACGGGCGATGATGTGGAGAGCATCCTCACTAGAACAGAAACCATGTTGGAAGAAGGCGACCTCGATGGTGCGGCAAGAGAAATGAACTCCCTCCAAGGATGGGCGAAGGTCTTGAGCCGGGATTGGTTAGGTGACGTGAGGAAGGTGCTTGAGGTCAGACAGGCGCTCGATGTCATCGAGACAGAAGCTCGACTGCAATGCTTGCGGGTCGGATGAATTTTCCCTTGACGTCCCTGTAGGGCTGATAGACGCGGAAAGGAAGGATGGATAAGGAAAGACTCGGGGAAAAGGGGGAGAGAGAGTTTTGCACCCCAGAACGACAAAGTGTGTAGGAGGCAAGGCTTGTGTGTATATATACATATGTATTCCGGCAGCCACAACAACCAAAAAACCATGGCGTTGGCCCATTCATTCAGTCGCTGAAATATCTCTTAAGCGTTTCTTCCTTGTCCCGTCAGAGGTGTCTGTATGTGCGTCCTTTAGCGTAGATGTCAGTACCGGTAAAAGATACATATGTAGAGAGAGAGAGAGAGAGAGAGAGAGAGAGAGAGACAGAGAGAGAGAGAGGGAAATGGGAGTTGGTAGATGGATTCAGCTTCGCCAAATGGCCTCTACAGTGACATCTCAATAGAACTGCTCTGGAGGGAAAAGACTGCCTACAATTAATGCCCTTATTTCCATCTGTTCCGTCAATTAAAAAGGTTGTACCAAATACAAGAATACTATATCGTGTCCCAGCTAAGAAGTATATGTCCCTCGTGTCCAACAAGAAATGGATCGAGTCTTCATGAGTCGTGTCTCTTCCAGGGGATGAGCACAAGGACAGCAACAGATCTCTCGATGCTACGAGGAAGACAAACAGGTTACAACCAGTGCCGGAACGCCTCGCTCGTTTGAAGCAAACAAGAGGCACTATCCAACTATATTTCCCAGAAAGGGTTCTTTCATTTTTCCGCCCCATAGTCTCCCTCAAACAGTGCATCGAATGCAGATCTTCATTTGGTCCATCTGCCAGGTTCTGGTCCATCAATCGATCCAAAACAACCATCTCACTCCACGGACGACACATCGGCCCATTCCCAAAGCAAATCTGACCACTGAAACAACGGCCCAGATGAGCCAGAGTAACCCGACGACGGTCCACTCGATGCCTGCAAACCACAACTTGCGGAATAACCTGATCGGACCCCTCCGTTTTCTGCGGAAAGCGACTTCGATTGTGTCATTGAGTTCTTTGACAGCAAGCGTACTAGTAGTGGAAAGCTTCATGCTCAATTCGCCTGCTGAATCAGCTGTCATTCGCACCTGCGGTGTCATGTTGTTTTCCACTTGATCCTCGAGGATCTGGAGTTGGCTGTGCAAAGTGGGTATGAGCGACGTGGTGAAAGAATGCAATTTCTTATTGAAGGTCAATGAATGGCCTTCCAGCGTTTTCATGATATTTTGTGCTGCAACGATATGCCGTTCTCGTTTCTTGACACGTAAAGGCTTCGCAGAATGCAACGCTTTGTTCTCCGGGGTAAGACTGGCGAGTAGGAATGCTGGCAGCTCTTCGCCCGGATCTTCTGCCCGACGTCCAATCTCTCGGGCCTTGACGGTGGAAGTGAATAGCAGCGCATATGCACGTTCAATATCGCGCCATGTCACGTCTGCTGGTTCGCCATCTTCTTGACCAAGTTCCGAGCCACCCATCTTTGAAAGATCACCGGTAGATCGCGTTGGACGGAGGACACCCAGTCCACTCATTGGGCCGATGACAGAGTTCAATTGGTCGGATGCATCTCGCGATCTGCTGAGGTCCAGAGCTGCACCGAAACCGTAGCTTTTCTGTCGACTCACCTCGCCTGGCGTCGTGGGCGTTCCAGTGTCAATCTTGGGCAGAGCAGCAAGACGTGGTGAATGTGAAGCCGCGCGACGCTGAGCTGCGAGCAGAGAGATGTGGTCGGTAGGATCACTCCGTATGGCTGCATCTTCAGGCGCCAAAAGTCCCTGCTGTTTCTCTTGACGTTGACGATCCTTTTGGAAAGGGGATGTGAAACTGGGCAAATTAGGATTGTTGTATCGAGGTCGATCATTTTCCAGGCTACTTGTCTTCATGACAGCAGGCGCCACGCGGTCGCTCTTGGTACTTGAGACGGTGGACGATCTCGAGCGCGTCGGGTGAGGAGGTGTTTTGTGAGTTGTCCCGTTTTGTTGTGGTGGCAGCGGTTGTTGTTGGTTGTGGTGACCATGGTGATGGCTGTGCTGTTGCTGTTGCTGGTGGTGCTGCTGCTCCCTTTCCGAATCCGACCCTTCGTAAGATCGAATGCTTCCTTCCGAAGCCGAGCCTCTGTGCCTGTATATTATCGGAATATCACGTTTCCAGATAAAGTCTCCCACTCGAGAAACCTCATTCCCGACAATTTCAGCAATGCGACCTCCTTTGAATATGGCACGAATTCTCGAGTGATCAGTTCCTGCATTGGCGGTTGACCGCATACTGGCTTTACTCGCCGTGCTGTGTCTGTGTTCGATGGACGACTGCATGGTTCCGTCGTCGACATCTGTCGAGTTTGTCTGATTTTTGGTCAGCGAAGTTAGCGTCCTAGTCATGGGACTTTGACCGCGAGAATCAGTATCGTTGACGGGTTTTTCCACGTCGTCTTCGCGAACTGACTGCACAGGCGGAACATGCGCAAAGTCAGTTGTGCTAATTTGACCCTGACCCCTGTGAGGTTTGCGGTGAAAAGGATGCAGAATGGTAGATATCGGGTTCTTGGACGGTGAGCTCGGTCTACTCGGAGGCGGGGAAAGATTGATGGCAATACTGGGCCATTCGACCCCATTAGGGGAATTCGGGGCTGTAGTGGTATCGTATTCTGTAGATGCGCGGGGATGGTGTTCGTGCTCGAGGCTCGACCGAACAGGGACCTGGATGGATCGAGGTCGAGAGGCGTCCTGTCTGTTGCGTGAGCGAGTCAAGGGAGTAGACTTCTTGAAGCTGTCCACTCGGAAGAGCTTATTGAGCCCGGTATGATCCATAGAGGTTCTTTTCGATGTCGGCGCAGATGATCCTTGACTAGAGTCGCCGTGACTGGGGACAGATGCCTGCTGTGTCTGTTTTGACTGCGAATGACCCCTCGGTTTGCCCAGACCATTGTTGACAGGGGTTTCGTGTCTTTTTCGTCGAAGTCGCCTACGACCACGTTCTATGCCAGCATCGTCCGAGGACATCGAGGCCGAATAGTCCGAGTCGCTACTGTCCTGGAACAGCTTCTTGCGTATGCGAGAGCGCTCCCTAGAGCTGCTGCCACTCTTGCCGTGAACGGAGTCTCTGATAAGATCTCTGCGGCGCCCATGACGCCCACTCTTGTGCGTATGATGAGCCGACTTGAAAGTGGGCAGCTCAGGCAAAGCCGATGAAGGTGTCTCCTCGAGTGAGTCGCCATGGGACTCCGGAGGTGGGGAGGGTTGCTGCAATCTACTGGGTACATTGACAGGTGTCTGATTGCGCCAACCTGAGAATGTGAAGTGAGTATTCGGTGGATAGATCAAATTGTTGTCACGGTCCTGGATTTTCGTCTTGTTCAAGCCTTGCTCCAACCAATATGCATCAGCTATCAAGTCGGCGGGATGAGTAACCCAGTCAGATCGTGGGCGAAGGGGCTTGGGACGGAGCTGCTCGACTACACGAGGCAGCACCGTACTCTTTGGCTCATCTGGCGAGTCGTCGGTATCCTCATGATCAGCCTCCGCAGTCCGCAGGTCCAGCGGAGGTAGACGGACACACTCCAAAGAATCGTGCTGGGTCTCTGGGTGGCTTGAAACCACAGCGTCAACCCAGGCTCTGACCTTCATGACATCATACCATCCCTCAGCCTCGCTATCAATCGCCGTCTTTTCCCATATGCGGAGCTTCCGATTTCGGACGTATTGTAGAGGATTATATGCCTTCTGCATTGCTTCTGGTCCAGTCAAATGAACATGAGTACCTGGCTTTCGTATTGGAGGCAAGTGCGGCAGAAGACGTCGATGCTCGTGGGCCAGTTCAAAATAAGCCTTTGCTTTGGCAACTCGGGCTGCGGTGGCTGGCGATATTTGGTCCATAAAGTCGGAATCGACGTCCAGATTGGGCACGACTTCGGTAACGGATACGTCCACAGCTTGCGGCGTCGTGGGAGTGTTCGACTCCCATAGTTTGGTAGAGGTTTTCCTCCTGGGAGAGCCACTTTGCGATGACTGACGATTCGTCGCCAGAAATGGAGCGATACTCCGTCTCCGAACGGTGTTGCTAGGATTTGTGGTTGAAGCAGCGGAGACGACACGACGGTCACCCTGATCGGTCGATACATACCTCCTTCCTGAAGCGAGGCGTCGCCGACCCTCACTTAGAGTTAAAGCCATGTTGACAATCTGCGCAGGGTCGTTGTCAAAGCCAACCTGGGGGATGGGCGGACTTTGTACATCCATGGTACGCGAGGTCGAGCCGGAAGTGGCCTCAAAGTGAGAGCCGCTGTGTGAGGTTGAGAGGGACCGTCGGATATCAGTGCCATGGACCAACTGATCTGAGATTGGATAGTTATGTATGACGGGATCCTGCTTGACCTCGCTTGCCAACGGAGAACGCTTGAAGGATGAGCTGGAGTGGCCATACGTTCTATGCCTCCTCTTTGCGAGAGTCAATTCAGAGTCGCCGCCATTCCGTTTGTCTTCAAGATCTTGTCGAGCAGAAGGAGTAGGGGATTCGCGAGACAGTCGTTTGGAGTTTGAGACGGGTTCGAGTAGAAAGCCACCAGAACGTCGGGAGACATTGTGCCGGGGAATGTCGTTTTCTTTTGCCTTCTCTTTCTCTTTCTCCTTTTCCTTCTCTTTGCTCTTGGAGTCCACATCGTTTCGAGCATTGTTACTAGCAAAGGAAAGACGCTCTAGTACTCGAGAAGATTGAGGCTCGGGGTTGCGACTTCTACTTCGATGACTGGCAGAACCCGAAGCAGTCGACTCGGTCCTTGAAACTCGTCCCTCTCGCTCGTTAGAGGGTTCGCGAACGGAGTGGAAGGTCGGCAGAGATAGGTGATTGGAATCCGGATGCTGAGCTGCTCCGGCCTCGTTGCTGGCAGCCTGGCCATTTGGAGGTGTAGAAGTCGACATTCAGCCACCTGGCCATGGAGCGCAGGTGCACCAAAGGGACTATCGCAGCTTCCTGCGGCCAAGGGTCGACGAGATCATTGCAGCTGCAACACGATCCAAGTGACGAGGCGGTGATGGCTGTGGCAGCTTGGAGGTAGGTGGCTTGGTGCCAGCTGTCTTCTGAATGCTGGAATATGGGACGAAGGAATGCACCAACTGCTGCCACAATGGCGGATTGCTGAGTGGGCAGCGGGCAAAAGATTCTGGATGGTAGTCAGGTCACTTGGCCCAGTGACCAACCGCAGTGAACTGGATGTGGAAACTCACCCTCGTCCAGGGTCTCAGAACTTAGGCAATAGTCTCAAGCCCACAGGTGATGATGCTATGATCCAAGCCTCCAATGTGTGTCCGTCACAGCCAGCCACCTTCCTGGAACTGTGGTAGTGGCGGTGACTTTGAGGTGGCGAGGTGGATATCGGCTAAGGGCGGACGGCTGCGCGGAGGGATGCTGGCTGCATGTACCGAGCACCAACTACGAGGTAGAACGACCTATACCCCGTAGTAATATTGAAGACATTTAGAGTCCTTAGAACGAGGTATGTCTATATATTGTTGTCCTGCGACGCGCCCTCTCACCACAGATCCCACTCGCTCCCAGAGACACCATCCGAATGAGCGCAGGAGGAGGTGTTCGTCCCCAATGAGAAGACATTTTGATCCAGGTCGATGCTGTATCTCAAGTACTATGAGGACACCCAGATCCCAGTCAAGACCACATTCTGAACAATACTAGGACGCTGATGCCTTGTCCTGATAGAGGGAGCAAAGGCCCTATCGACGGCGTAGTCTAGTATAGTCCCTCAGCATATTGGAAAGAACGAGTGTAGTTGAGAGACTTTAAAAGGGCCTTGTATTTTCACTATTGACTTTCATATACTTTTACAATCTACTCTTGGTCCATTCCTAGCCTTATGTGCACCTCTCTCTCTCCTCTCACACTCTCTCCTCTCACACTCTCTCCTCTCACACTCTCTCCTCTCACACTCTCTCCTCTCACACTCTCTCCTCTCACACTCTCTCATCTCCTCTCCTACCCTTATCTCTCTTCCTCGCTCCCTTACTCTACTTTTCGTTACTATCTGATCTCTTCTCGCTTCCACTGCGTTAATCAGACGTCGTTGTCCTCATACTAACTGCGTCTCCAATCTTCCGTCAATTCAAATTCACATTTCGGACCGCGAGGTCTTTTCAGAACTTACAATTAGGCAAATATACATCCCCTTTTGGACAGCAGCGTCGGAAATGATCATGGCGACGGTAATCTCGAGACGGATGCCATCGATAATGTTGTCCCAACTACCTCATCCGATGATCTGAACCCGGCTCAAACTCAGGGCAACAGTGTCTTAGCAGCTCCAACACCTGCATCCATTCAAGCTCCGGTCGCAGGCAATGCCCTCCGACCTGTTCCAATTCTCGTGTTGTCACGGTCAGCCCTCCAGGTGTCGATGCGCGTGTCGATACGCTAGGAGACATGGCTTGGATATGGGAACTACTCCATGCTGTGGACCATCCGATCTGCGCAAGTAACCCACTCATTGCGTGAGATATTTTGGTCTTGGCCATTCCAGATCCCACGTTGATGCTCCTGCTCGAGCATTTGGTTGGAGCTACCATCTGTCGCCGCATTGACAGACTCAGAGAAGCCACCCCTAACATCATGATAAGGGCTATGATGAGTATGTGAAGGACGCCTGTGTGAAGGACAGAAGGGTGCATAGAGTGAATACCTAGGTATGCATAGGAGAAGTTCAACGACACATATCATTCATTTCCAGGACTCGTGATCATTATACTTTGTTCCTTATATCATGAGAGCACTAAGGACGCTAACAAACAACAGCATGACAACAGGCAATAAGAACGAAGGCTGGTTGGACACTGCGATCGATGGAGTAGCAGTGGCAGAGGGCGAACCCGATGGCGTAGAGGACGTGGCGTTGCCTTCTGACACCTTTGTAATGAGGTAGACCTCGCCAGAGGCGTCCGAGGACACAAAGATGCGGCCGCGGTCGTCAATGGCCATGCCAACCGGTCGGAAACAGTTGGCCGGACACTTTGAATTGTCTGCGTTGGCGAAGATGTCAACGGCAGCCGTTTTGCTCGTGATATCGTCCACAGGCTGACCGTCACTGGTGAATGCCACGACACTCAATTTATACCCCACGGGATCGTCCCTGTCCCAGCTTCCGTGGAAAGTGATCCAAGCTTCAGTACCACTGTTGTTGAACTTGATGTCGAGAGGCGCCATGTGAGCCTGGAAGACCAAGCTTGCGGGCAGCTGCGCCGCGCAGTAGGCATCGGTCTGGTTCTGGTTGTTGGAGGCAGTACTCGCGTCCACGGCAAACTGACTGCCCACCGTCAAGTTGCCGTTGTCTGGCAGGATATCAACACCCCACGCCGAGAAACACCATGGATAGCCAAAATTGCCGCCCTGATTAGCATACTCTGTGCCATTTAGGTATCCCAGGAAGTTCAACTCTTCGGCAGGGTTGTCTTGATGTACATCGACGCCCATGCGAGAGAGTTGATCGGCTGAATTCTCCACAGAGAAGATGCCTCCAGATATGGGATGCTCTGCGACCCCGACATCGTTCCTCAACCCCCAACCCAGTCGTAGTCCCGTGGTGCTGAAATCGTAGGGAACGCCAGTGTGATTGGTCAAGTTGAATGCCCTGATTTGAGAATGCCCGGACTCCAGGGTCGAAGCTTCAAAGTCAATATTAGCGGTGCTGCCTCGGCTGACCAGAAGTAGGCCAGGAGCTGACTTTGAGAGTAATAGAGTGCGAGTGGTGTGGTCTGTGCCTGCCATGTTGTTGATGAGGGTGGCGCGGTTTGATACGGTTTTGGACGATTGGGAATATTGCCAGGCAAAGACCTCTTCCGAAGAAGAGGCGTACAGGATTTGCCCATCGGTAGATAACTCGATGCCATGATTTAACTACCACAAGTCAGCTCTTGTCATTACCATGCACAAAGTGGATGCGCTTACACCTAACGCTGCCGTGATGTCGGTTGAATTGACCACAGAGACACAGCCTGCAGTGTCCTCATTCAGGGTATGCACCGATATAACTCCTCTTCCTTGCTCGACGACCATCAGATTACCTGCATTGTCGAGGTGGATTCCCCGTGGTTTAGACAAGCCGGTCGCAACCACTTGCATTTGGTAGCCAGAGGCGAGAGAGGGCTGGATGGACCCTGAAGGCGCGGGACCGCATGTCGAGGAGGATTGCCCGATGGCAAAGGGGATGGCTAAGAGCGTTACCGTCACTCCGAAGAATGTCTTCATCTTGTTCAAGGGAGACGCGGATGGTAGATGAGATGGTCAAGGTGGATGGCACGTCAGAGGCAGGCTGTCAAACGGGAATTCAACGAGGGTTTAGTAACCGAGAGACGTAGAAGAGGCGCCTCGTCCGGAATGCAGCGAGAAAAGGATTCATCATTGTTGGCGTGCAGGTCTTTGACTGGGGACTTTATGCAGAGCGAAGGGATGATGTATCGCCAGGTTCTTGTCGCAAATGATGTCGATGATCTCATTCCTGCGTCTTGGTGGCGGCAAGTTTCTGGGCCATCGACGTGCCGCGAATCCCGCCGATGTATCCGATGTTCTAGTTCATGTCCCCCCATACATGCGGCTATGGTCTACAGACCTACCACGAAGAGGTCCTCTCTCTATAGCTCATCTGCTCATCTATCAATAGAAATAAAATTCCAGCATTTGATGCCGTCTGTTCCAGGCGCAAATGCCGGTGCAATAACAGCACCTTCACTCGATTGCCAAGAACGTCCAGGTATACAAGGCCCCAGCATCATGTCACAAGGACGGCAGGTGATATAGATCTATTCGTGGAATTCGCCCGTGCGGTCGCAGGAGGCCAATGCTCCGTGTTCCTTCGGCATTTCCAGGTCTTTTGTGAGATCCCGTTCACCCTCAGTGTGCTTGAACAACACCTGCCTCATTCGCTTGCGCACTGATCTTTTTCTTGTACGCCGTGATGTCTCCGGGGAACTTCTCGACGGTGCCCTTGTCACAGACCCACAGACTGGTGCAGACATTCTGAAGCATCGTCACATCATGGCTAACCATCAGCACACCGCCCTGGAACTGCTGCAGCGCTACGGAAAGAGCATCCATCGCCTCGATGTCCAGGTGGTTTGACGGTTCGTCCAGCACCAGGATATGCGGGTTGGTCAAGGACAAACAAGCAAATGCGACGCGGGATTTCTGGCCTCCGGACAACAGTTCAAGTTTCTGCAACCCCGTCATCCCTGTAATCCCAAAGGCTCCTAGATGTCGCCGATACTCTTCGTCCGTCTTGCCGGGGTAGGTCTTCTGCATGAATCCGACGGCAGACGTGTTCATGTCCAAGGCATCAACGTGGTGCTGCGCAAAGTATCCGACACGAAGACGAGGATTCTGGGATATCAACCCAGAGGTGGGTTGCAGCTGTCCAATCAACAACTTCAGAACAGTGGTTTTACCTGCGCCGTTGGGACCCACGATCCCGATTCGGGAGTCGAGTTGAACGTCCAAATCCACTGAATGAAGCAGCGGCTTGTCCTTGGTATAGCCGAAAGTGACATTTGACATTTGGATAATTGGCGGCGAAAGCTTCTCCACATCCGGGAACCGGAAGTGCACCGTATACTCGGCCTCAGGAGGCTCCAGAACTGGCATCCGCTCGAGTTTCTTGATACGAGACTGTGCCTCGGACGACTTGGCAGCGTTATATCGGAATTTGTCGATGAATGCTTGTAGGTGTGCCCGTTGCGCCATCTGATTCTCGTATTCGCGCTTGGCGTTCTTTCTCCGTTCCTCTTTGGTGGCATAGAAAGAATCAAAGTTGGCCCCCTTGTAGTAATCGAGTCTCTCTGAATGTTGGTGAATAATATCGGTCGCTACTTCGTTCAAAAAGGCACGGTCGTGTGAGACCACCAAGACGGTGCTTGGATATGTTTGCAGATAGTTCGACAAGAACGTGATCGATGGGACGTCCAACATGTTGGAGGGTTCGTCAAGCAGCAGCAAATCGGGCTCACAGAACAGTGCGCGTGCGAGGGCGAGCCTCATCCGCCAACCGCCTGAGAATGTCTTGGTCGCAAATTGTTGGCGTTCCGGCGAAAACCCTAAGCCTGCAAGAATGCTGGCGGCTCTGCTCTCGGCCTTGTCTGATTCCATCTCGGCCAATTTGGCCTGAATGTCACCCAGTGTAGTGTCCAGGCCATCCTTTTCCTTGTCCAGACGTCCAGCATCCTTTGAGGTATCAGCCAGCTTTGACCGCTCGGCCTCAAGTGCCGCAAGCTGCTTCGATATTTTTTCTTGCTCGGCTAGTAAGTGTTTCCGCCAGACATCGGCGTCAAGAACGGCCTGTAGGGCCGGGGTATCATCTCCAGTGATCTCCTGCTCGACGTGCAGGATAGATATGTGGGTTGGAATGGCGACTTCACGCCGACTCAGGGCACGCAGAAGCGTGGATTTACCGATGCCGTTCTGACCGACCAGGCCGTACCTCCGTCCGTATGCCAGTGTCAATGACGTGTCAGTCAAAATGCGTTTCCCGCCGATGGACACATCGATCCCATCGACCTTGATGTCTTTGCTTTTTGACTGAGCATCGGCACCAAGTTGCAAAGGGTTGACTGCCATGAAAAACTCCTCATATGATTGGGTAGGATCGGGCTGGTTTAGCAGCCTTGATGCCTCATACTCGACATTTTTCATAACCTTCTTGTCCTGTTTCGCCCGAATCTTCCGCTCGGCCTTTTCAAGCTTCTTCCTGTCGACCTTTGATTCTACCTTGCGGGTGTTGGTAGCCTCGAGATCGACTCCTGCGTTCGCCAGACCTAGGGTAGACGATATATTACGCTGCGAGCTAACTTGGATGGTTTGCTCAAGTTTTTTGGCGGTGAACGGCATCTGGCGCCGCTCAGCATCAATGCCATTTGCCTCACTTAACCTCGCAATGAATCTTTCGACCAGATTGCGAATGACAGCCTCATTCTGTTCAGAAAAGTTCCCTGACGCAGACACAAGTAGAGAGGTTACAGTATCAAGAGCTTCAGCCAGTGGGGACTGGGCAGAGGGGTCATCTTCTGAGAAATAGAGTTTGGACGCATGATTCAGATATCCCTGAGAGCCTGGTCAGTAACACAATATGGGGTGAAACGAGGCTGAGCTTCGTGCTCCGCAAACTTACTACGGAGTATTCCGAAAGCACATGGTCGATGTTAGGGATTTGGGACTGGATCTCAGCTTCCATAATTGCAATAATGGGTCACCAAAAAGAAAGACCGAAAATTTTGTCAAGCAGACTGCTACCTTTGTCGATAGCGCCGATAAGAGCAGCAAGGGGCGGGGTTGTTTGCGCAATCTCAGGTGCACACAGACAGTCTCAAGAGTCGAGCTGCGCAGCACGTCAGCTGAAGGTGAATGTGACTGGATGTTTCGGGTTCTAAGGAGCTGGAATGCGACCGGGGATCAAAGGCAAGCCGTCTCGCGATGTGGTTGATGTGTAGCTAAAATTGCGAGGGATCGAGGGAGCCGAGAGGCGGGGCGCTGTGGCGTTGACGGACCCGTTGTCACGTCTTTCTATCCGCACTGTCTCTGGTTGTCGTCGTGGAGGGCCTTGAAAGCCAGAATTTCAGAATACGAAGCCAGGTGAACTGCCGGCTGGATTGCCAGACTAGCCAACGCCGGGGTGTTTACTGCAAACCCCTCGGGATGGTGCTTGGGGCCTTGTAGGATGATGGATCTTCTCCAAAGGTCTCAGCTTGGGCCGATGGGACAGGGACGATCATTACTTGAGGTGTAACGAAACTTCAAAGTGGTGAAAGACTTTCTCTGTATTGAGTACGCAACCGTCGAGATTGTTAAATCCGAAATTTCCGCCATCTTGGCAGTCTAAACCAAATATGACTTAGTTGCACCTCGCCATCTCTTCCACCAAGTACGAGTATTCGTCAGAGCGCAGTTTGAAAACTCATTGATTTTTTTCTTCCCTTTTTTCCATCACTGCAATAATGTCACTGCTTATCCTCGTAGTCCCTGTAGATACGCAATCGCTCACAGCTCTTTGAAGGGAGCTACACATCACACCCATCTCGATCCCACTATGGAGCTATTTTTTGGGTTTGTTGGAAAGAGCGGGGAACGTACAAGTGCCTAGCCAAAACCCCGAAAGCAAGACGGGCACCAACCATGTCACAAAAGAGAACAGTGCCCCACGAGCCGAAAAAAGACGCCCAGAGAAAGCCATTGGCACTCACACTGCAACAGGGAGTGCCTCGCTAAAATCACCAGCGTCTTGCAGTAGCGGAGAGCGTGCAGGACCAGCATTGACTACTACGATGTGGTGCCGTCCATGACACTTTCCGGGCAAGCCTGACTATGACAAACAAGACAGAAGCAACGAGCACAGCCTACTCCTCAACCAGAGAATGTCAATGCCAACGGGTGAACAGCCTCGGAGTCCGGGCTGCCAGGTAACGATAGCATATAGGGGATTTGAAAACAAGAAAGGACATCACCATCATCCAATATAAGAAAACCAGCCATCGGTCCTATGTACCTGGGTGCTTCCATCACCATCCGCGGAAGCCGATCATTCATTGGTAGGACGAAGGCGTTTCTTACTTTGCAGCTGACGGGCTCAGAAGCAGCGTTCCAGATTGTTGTCTTGCTCTAGAGCTGGCGAATCCCCTGTAAAGCGAGACCTTGCAGCAGAGGATCCCACAAACGTCGGACTTTCTCCTTGCATCTGAATCCGTATACTCGTACTTGTATGCATGAAACGACTGCTGTTGTGGGGGGTCTCTACTCGTACCCTGTCCGGACATGGGATATCAGATCATCACGCATGGACCATCTGTCATGCCCATCCCTTGCAAGCTCTGATGTCAAACGGACCTTTTGAGCATCGGCTTGTCGGTGCCCCCGCAACTTACCAGCCGTTGCTTTTTCTGAAAGCAGTTCTCCGGCTTGATTGCCCTCCTATGGTTGCTGGAAGCAGTTGCGGTACTATACAGTATGTGACGGTCTTGTTCGTATCCACGAGTTCCTCAAACCTTTCAATCACCAGCTGCTTCCAGTCACGTAACGCAGCTTGCAAGAAGAATACAAAACGAGAGCTTTCCTTCTTCTAGCCCCGCTAGCATTGTAGGATCGGCATCCCGACAGCGGCTGAGGCCCCCACCAGATTGGCCTTGCGAAAAGCTCTTGCAGAGGCATCACGTCGCCTCGTCCGGCAAAGGCCTCAATCAATACGAGGACTCCTTCAACCGCTGCTATAAGACGCGAACAGCAAATCAGCGGACGTTTCTTTCCAGAAACCCATTCCCCTTCTCTTACTCCAGCATTGGCTTGCACTGTCTGACAAGTGTCACGTCATCCGAGGCTGGTGTGTGGCAACACAACAGCACCTCAACATTCCACCAGTCAGTCGAACAATCACAGGTTTTGCAGGGAACAGCCACCCGGCTGGCTCCCCCAATTGTGTGTCATCAGGACTGTATTGGGCTAGACCGACTGGCACGCGACGCGAGATCTGACTTTGGGCGCATCAACACCCACATCTCGTCATCTGAAGCTCTAGCCTATCATGATGCTGAACGATTCCCTGTTATGAGGGAACCAGTTAGCGGGCCTCCACCCGGACGAGCCACGGTTCCCTGTTCGCTCGTAAACGAGAAGCAGGCCCTTCCATGTTTGTTTGGGAACCACTCGGCTGTCTGAATCTCAGACGAGCTCCTCCTGGTCTCCGCCCTGACCGCGCGATCGGCCTCATGTTCCCGAACAACAAACAAACGACATTTCCGTTCGGGGTCTGCAAACTTGTTTTTCGATTTGGCTTGTGGGCAGACTGTTGGTTTAGCCGCATGTGCCATGCGAGCGGTGACTGTGATGGTGTTGGGTCAAGTGTGTGTGGCCAGTAAGTCGTCCGGGATGGCATATCAAGCCCACTGAATCCGCATTGATACATTCTCATCCGATTGACCAGCCATTTACGTACATCCTGGTCTTGGGCTTCCAGTTTTATCATCGCGTTTCATGCTCTGGGAGGTCGCTAACGCACTTGACCCTGGCCGACTCGCTTGGTCGGCCTGTTGCTTGCTTGCTTTAGTGCCTTTCCCACACGCTCACGCGTCCAGCTGGGCCGTCTTTTCAGCTTCCCAAAGCTTGCTTCCTTGACCGACATCCAGCCTTTTTACGTCGTCTTTCTCCATTCATGGAGACACAAAGACGGCTGGGCGCGCTAACAATGTTGCACCTAGAGGTCCTGATTGTTTTTCCAGCTCCCAACAAAGTTTTCCTAAACCGCAAGAGACATCCCGGCTCAATTGGCTAGGATGCTGGCTTGTTACTCAACGGGTCGCCTTTCCGCCAAAAAGGGCAGTTCAATCAACTTACCAGGCCACAAAGTTTCAGGGTCCTTTACCAACCCTGGACCGTTGCTGGATCAGGGATATGCTATCTGCCCGAGGACCACCTAGCAGAGTTCTACCTATGCTGCGGGCAAACGGGGGCAAACGGGGGCAAACAGAGACCAGAGCGTTCTCTTTTTGTGCCGATATCAAAACCCGGTATGAAGGTGCTGTGACATGCACGGACTCTATTTCCATTGCTCCTGTTGCGAGGTTTTCATTTCAAACGCTCAACGGCATCGTCCCGTACCTTGGTCGTTCGTAAGTCCCCGAGTCGCTGTGGACTCGCACGACTCGATATTGTGGAAATAGTGACAGGTTCTGCCTTGGTTCGAAAGAATGGCATCAATGCCACCGTCAACCTGCGTCTGCCTCAAATAGGAGAAGATTCTGGCCCCGACTACTGCTATGTAGGTAGATACTGGCTTCCACAACACCCATCCCACCCAGAACTGTTCAAAGAAGACGATCGTAGCACCACATCTCGTTGAGCGGCGGTTGAGCGACGACACCGCTTCATCATGTAGCAATGTGGTTACAGTGTCTGTAGCTGGCCGCGGAATGATTTGTGAGCAAAAAGGATGCGGTGGTGGTACCAGCCGTAGAGTCGCTCTAGCCCTTGAGTTTGACGCACCGGGAGCGCCCAGGGCCGTTTAGACGCCAATGAGGTCGTGTGTGGGTGGTTTGAGAGGATTCTGTTGCCCTGTGCACTTGTCAGTGCTCCAGACCTCCCTCTACGGTACCGGCAGGGGATTTTCGCCCCCCTTGGAAGAAGCATCGACTGCTTCAAGGCCTTCTGACGGCGTCCTCAGAAGTGTGAACTTTGGGGAGGTTGCCGTTGACATGGACAGCTTGGATAACCCATTCTCCTCCGATCCCGTAGGTCGAGAGAAGGGACGGCGGTGGAAAAGAGGGTCACCTTGTCTGACGGTGGTGATACTTCAATACATACAGAAGTCAATTCCGAGACTACGACAGCGTTGTTGGTCGGGCGGGGTGATGGGCCACTGAGAGATCAACATGCTAGTTAAAAACCAGCCCACACAGGCCAAGGCAACCGCCCCAGCCTTACCTATGGGGCCTGCCGGTTATTACCTACCTATAACGCCAGTGAACGCCCTCGCACGCCTGGAAAGTCCTTGCGCGCCCCTCCACCAACTAAAAACTACTGGCTTACCAGCTGGGATTCCTCAAATCCTCCTCTCCCTCAACCGCACCTCGTCTTTGCACACCTCCCTCCCATCAAGGCTCATTCTTCGTTACCTCGTCTCTTTTCCTTTGTGCTTTGGTTCGTGTCTTGCGTATCTTGTGTCTATGCTACTGCTCCTCTGAGACTTAATCCACAGGGATCAACCCTCCCTTCTCATCCTGACCCGGCCCATTCCAAACCAGTCGCGCGTGTCCTCGCCCAATTTCCTGGCCCGCGTATATCGAGACCCATATCCCTTGCGTCCACACGTCTTCTAGAAACAGCCAACGAATCCACGGCCGCTCTCCCTCTCAGAACTCTCTTCGTCCTTCTACTCCTGCTGCTGATGGTCAACCCGCCATGAGGACGGAGAAACCCATCGACCTCCAGAGTGTCTGGGTTGTGGTGCCCCGAGGGCAATGGGCCTGTCAAGCATGATGGAATCGAGACAAGAGCACGTTGCTACGGTAGGGAGACTTCATTGATTAACAACATCCCCCGCTGCCTCTCACATGCTGACACTCTATCTGCAGCTCTGTGCTGTCGGCACACTTGGTGTAGCCGCGGCGGGACTGGCGCTTGGTACATCCGAAGGGGATTCATACTTGATTAAGCCGGGCAAGAGGAAGGCTCCCGGTTCTAATGCTGCCACCCATTCTCCAGTCTTTGTCGAGCAACAACAGCCGGCACGTCCTCATACCTCCCAACCCTCTGCTTCCCTCCCAGCATTGTCCGAGAGACTGGAACGTCGACTGTCTACATCTATCTTGAGGAGGAAGACTGTCCGGGCATCTACCCCATCAGCAACAACAGAGAGTACTGGCACAGACTCTCGTGAAAGTTCAATCAGTAGGCATGGAATATTGAGACCCTGGACATCTGGCAGGGAGTCGTCAGCAGACGGGAGGGAACAGAGAACACCGTCCACCTGGTTACGACGAATCTCAAGTCTGTCTCGTCACAGTCGAGGCAGCCCTAGCTCATCCTTATCGAGGTTGGATGACTCTCCGGGTCCATCTCGCCCTTCTCTAAATGATCTCGACCAACCCAACAAGCTTGTGAAGCGGTCGTCCTCAAAGCTGAATAGTGATGGTGCCACGCCGGCTCTCTTGAGACGCCCAGCCACGAGTCACCAAAGATCAGCTACGCTCTCTGGAGTGCCCTATACCCGACCTCTGACAAGCGAATCCACAAACCTCGAGTCTCCTGCTTACATTGCTCACGAACCTACGTGGAGGCCTTTCTTCGAGACGACCCAATCGAGGAAACGACATTCATCTGGGTTGCCGCGCGAAGCAGGTGCTCGCACTGTTTCAATATCTCAGGGTTACCCTCCAACCCTTCTTCTCGCCGGGAGCATAGAGCCTCGAGACTTGACAGATATGGACGAACGCATGTCACAGCCGTCTGACTTCCAGGTGGCCGCGCCAATCCGGCGGCATAAAATTCGTCGAACGTTGGACTCTGTGCGAAAGGGCATGCCTCAACGGCACTTCACAGACCCAATCGTGAGGCTCAACAAAGACGAAGCCTATGGCAGTATTGTGCCCTCGACTGCCTTTTCTAACCTCTCACCGATGTCGAATGTTTCCACGTTCGAAGTTGACTTGCCTGACGGAACCCCGGTCTTTAATTCAAGCCCTCCTTCCTACGGGCCTCCTCAACACCGATTTACTCTACCGAAACGCATCTCTGTTGCTCCTTCGGATCCAACCACGGCTAGCTCGGACAATGATATAAGAGTATTCACCGATGATGATTCCATGGACTTCCAAAGTGACACTGCCTATGACTCCCTGGCTACTCGAGCCACGGCCAGCAGTCACTCGGGTTTCCGCCAACCGAAAATAGAAACAATCTTTGACGAGATATCGGTTGACCAGGTTCCAGCGGGAACATCTGCCTTGGAGGATTTAATGCAACGTGCCACATTAGATGATACACAATCGCCTCGACGCGAGGCAGGTCACGAACAATCTGCCAATATCGGCATCGGCATTAGTGGGCTTGAGCCCAAAGAGGAGACACAAAACCTCAGTCCAGATCAAGCGTCGACTCCGGTCAAAAGCCCCTCAGCAGAAGTGGACGATTTTGTTTTAACGCCAGTGCCAAAGAGAATCTATCGTGAACCTGTTGTCTTGGACTCTTCCCCTCCTTCCACGCAGCTGTTTCCACGAGCTCGGGCCGCGGAACCTGAACTTCCCCCAATGATGGACATGGACGATGAAGATGACATTGACTGGTCCCCCAAATCTGCCAGTGATAGAAAACAAAAGACGCCAAGTGAGGTGCCGTCGAGTCCAATCCAGACTCGCTTTGAGCAGCTGTTGGAAGACGATTTTGAAGAACAACCGTCCATCCAAAGATCTTCCATCTTTGATTGGTCGGAACACCCCAAGTTTGGGAGCGATCAGTCAAATGGTATCAATCCTCGGCCGCAAACCGTTCATGGTAAACAAGGGAGCCATGTTGGCAGGAGTCGACCTTCTGGACGGAAAAGTAATGCAACCATGCACCTCCGCAGCCAGAGTGTTCCGGTGGTCAACCGTGACAGTGTCGCAGAAAGTGATACACCATCCTCGGCCACTAAGTTTGGTACGTGGGCTTTGGGCAGCAAGCCTGTAAGCGAAGAATGGAGCGATGACTTTGAGTTTGACGACGTTGACGTGGATGAGGAAGCTCCGGGAATAGCAGATGAGAGCAAAACGGTGAACCGAGAGTCGATCCGAAGCGTCAAGGTTCCCCAATCCATCATAGATCGCCAACAAAGTGTCCATGTCCAATTCGGCCAAGTCCGAGATTTCATGTTACTGGTCGAAGAGCTTAAGAGGCTGCGCCTTCGCGGTGCTGGCCTTGGACTCTTGGACAGTCACTCACGGCAGCTTTGGGAAGATGCAGGGAGCATCATTGATTTGGCCACCGTGAACGAGGATGACGAAGCTCTCCCTCGGGCACCTTCACCGGTGTCATCCGACATTTTTGGCGACGAGACTCCTCCGCCGAAAAGGACCATCGAGGAGGAAGAGGGACGAATAACGAGCCGACGATCTATTTCCAGTCCGGCAACACCTCCCTACGGACGGCCACGTGGAGAAAGCGTGCAAGCTAAGAATTTCTTGCAGGCCATCCATCAGAACAGACGGGAGGCAGAAGCCTCGCCTGCCGAGGAGTCCATTCGGGGCCGGGGGCGTGGGCGTGACCGTGACAAGCTCCCTTTTGACACGCAGGACTTGAGAGATCTGGTGGTGAGAGCTGGCGTGATCACAAGGGCCCTGAAAGAGATTGTGCGAAGGGCCGAAGGGGTGTCGCTCAGTCCCGAGCGGCCACCACAGAAGTTCCAAGAGCCGGTATTCCGGCAAATATTCGAGCCGCCCAACTCATCACCCAGTCCAGAGTCGAGGAAGCCGTGCCTCCCGAAGAGCAGGAGCGCAAACAGCTACCTGGATACGGTGGAGGCATCGGCAGATCACGAGATTTCACCGTCGTTAAATTTCACAACGGTTGTGGAAGCTAACTGAGACGGGGACACAACATTGGGTTTCCCCTTTTGATTTCCTTGTTGAGCATTTGTACAGTACGACGGCATGGCGTTTATGACGAAAGCTCGGACTATCGAATTGGATGCATGGGGACGGCGCATGTCGTTATCAGCATTGGGGAGGAGTGATCATTGGACACAAAAAAAGCAAAAGCGGGAAGGACTTAGGACAAGGACAAGAGCAAGACCGAGGTATTCTTGTAATAACTGGAAGGGGGAAACGTGCAATGCACGACCTTGGGGACACTTCTGACCTTGTGATGGATACGCATTGTCGACGGCTTTTTCCTTTATTTTCTTTTACGATTCTCATGGAGGAGTTTGGCTTGTGGCAGCGATCTCCTATGCATTGAAGTCGTGTGTGGGAGGTCAGCTGTTCCCATTCTTCGAGTTCTCCGGTTCCATGCACACCGCATCGATTGTATCCGCAAAAAGCACAAGCGAAGGGAAGGAAAGGGAAGCAAAGCAAAGCAAAGCAAAGCAAAGCAAAGACACGAGTAGCCAAGAAGCAACGAGGAAAGCATGATGGTTAGTAGCGGGCCATGTGTTTTAGTGTAGGTCATGGAATGACTGAAATGCACGAACGGGCGTGGTTGTTTATTTGCGTATATCATTTCCATGGAAGCAGTCCCCTGTATGTGGTAGAGTGGCACAGTGCATGAGTCGACGACGAGGTTGACGTTGACGATGCCGCAGATCCGAGATTTTGATTCTCCAACTCGGAGCTCCCAAGGCTTGGCATTCCAGATGGTCTCAACCTCAACTCTTCACCCACCACAACCACCTCGATTGATCGCGTTCCAGCTTCCAGCTCCCCCAGTTTCCCATCTCTGTTGGCTCCTGGTCCATCCTCCATCCTCCACTCGAATACTCTTCCCTGTCGTCGATACTGAGACGAGGCAATACAATATTCCCGCCGGCTCTTCTTCCAGACCGGCGCGCCCTGCTGTCGGCACCTCCCCTCAGACCTCCAGTCAACCGTGAAACCTGCAACTGCATCGCCTGTTACCGCGGCCAGCATGTTGCATCGTTTACCCTCTCGCCTTGCGCGCCCCTCGGCGTCGCTTCTATCCTCTACCACCTCGTCATCCCGCTTCACCCTAACCCGCCCCTCAATTCGCACGGCAACCACCGCTCACAACGAGCACCGTGGGCAAGACACTCATCCCAGTCACCATGGCGACGCACATGGGCATGACGACCACTTTGATGCTCCGGCAGGGTGGCTCTGGGGTCAAAGACCGGGAGAGAAATATGAAAAAGAAGGATGGGAGGGATTTGCGTGGGTGTTTGTGGCGAGTTGGGTCGTGGCAGTCGCAGCATATACCATGAAAGAGGATACCTCGTATGTATTGCCCTTGCAATTCCTGCTTCTTTTGGTGGCCCGATTATAGCTTGTCGGACTGTCAATGGTTATTGGTGATGGAGGGTGGATGAAGATCTCCTTGTCGCTGGCGGTTGGCTCCGAGGGCGAGAAGCCATGTTCCCATTCATCTTTCTGGCTCATTGGGTGCACCAAACCTTTTATATTATCACGGAGAGCTGACATGCTATTGTTTACATTCTAGGATACAAACATGGGCTCTAGAAGAAGCGCGACGGAGACTGGAAAAAGAAGGCTTCTATGACGACAAATGAAAGAGGCGGGCTAGAGCTCTACATACCTTGCTGGAGGTTGGAATCGTTTCAATCATGAGCTGGTTGCTGTGTTATGCTTGGAATTGCCCCCGTCAACTACACATCAAGTCCTACATTATGGCGTTCATGGAGTCTGACCTTTTACAGAAGGGGGTGGTTGATAGAAGCGACATGGCCCCCCCCCCCAACAAACCTGGGGCCAGTTTGGCTTTTCAAGTCACGGAATGAGCAAAGTGGAAAGGGTATAGAGACCTTTTGATAACTTGAATCCGCGGTCCATATCTGTGGCTTCAGTGACAGGATGACCCCGTCTCTTGATATCTCGATACCGTGAGGCCTCGTCTCTACCAGGGCCTCGACTTGTAGGGTCATTCAGCCTTTTTAGAAATATACACGCATGCAAACCAACATACAAACATACATATGTACGTCCCTCGTACTCGGTCGGGGACTGAAACTGCCCATGGACTGGCTGGCTGGCTGGCTGATGGTTTGTATGCTCGATACCAGATCAGATCAGATCAGATACCCGTTCCGTTGATTTCGATCCATTCCCGCCCCTTCTGATCTCCTTTCCACCACATCCATGGCATCCACGCGCCTCCCCATGCCTTTTCTGCCGCTGAGATGCGATGCGATACGATACCGCGGGCACCGTGGGCACAGCGGGATAGGGATAGGGATAGGGATATATCACACCAACCATCTAGTCACTTCACTCACTTCACCTACTTATACGCGCGCCGCTCACCATGTCTGTATGTATCATTTCTAGTCGGTACAAGACTCGTCGTCCGCTTGTAATTCTCTGTCTCTCTCTGGCATTCTATGCTACCTGTCGTCTATCTACATATCTATTTACTCTATCCGACGTACGATCCTTCATGACAAGACGCCACGCTGCTGGCTGGCGACTGCAGTGCTGTTCGTCCAAGTAAACCCTTTTGCTCCCCCAGATACGTAGCTCCATGCTTGACGTTTTCATGCGGCATAAATTTTCCCTTGTTCATAGCTGGCTTCTCATACGGTCCTGTCCTCTTTTCATCAACCTTGCTGACGCGGGTCTCTATGCTCCCCGTTTCCCCGACATTTCACAACATTTCGTCAATTCATTTCGTGATATCATGTTGCTGCGCGCTTTTGTATGGTAAAGTTGAAGCGACGTATATGACTTCTTCCAGGAAAACCGGGTCCATTCGAAACATCTCAGTCGTTCTGGACAGAAATATGTAGCGAAAAACGTGCAGTGTTGCGTGCAAAACGCACCCCAGGCTTAAAAAACAATGAAGTGGTGTGTTAGCGCCCAGGACGAATGCTGAGAATCGCGCTGTCCTCCCTCAAATGACTGGCGATACCCAATCCAACAATTTGACGATAAAATGCGCTTCTCGAGGTTGGCCGGAAGACAAGCATCGACTTGTTTATCGAAGTGTCCGAAACCTCCAATACTGGATTAGATGTTTCAGCTCCGCCGCCCCTATTCCCTTCTCTTTCTAAAACCATAAAGAGGTCGGTCGTCACAGCAGAAACACGTCGACACCGACCTCGTTGCTCCATCCAGGCTCTAGTTCCATCTCCTTCCATGCTGAGGCAATGTTGATCTCGAGAACCCCACTTCCCTCAGGTCCGTGGTCTGCATTAAATCCAATGACATGTTGTGGCACAGCCTTTCCTTGAACCATGACCATCATGTCTTCCACCTTGCGCTGCCGAGACTGGACGTCGGATATCCAAATGCCGAGGACACCGAGCGCCTTTAATTGCACGTGTATCTTGAGTCGATGAGGGCTAGTTTCGGAATCAACCTCAGAATGGTTGAAGCTTGATTCCACAATCGCACATGCGCCTGTGAATTTGCCCAGAAGACCCAGCACAGCCACGTCGACTTCCAGATTCGAGACTGGGAGACGAAACGTGTGCACAGGGAGGGACGTCCAAACGTCGTACCCTCGCGGGGCTAACGTGCACTGAAGCAAGGTGTCTGCTCGGATCGGATCGGATGGGTGAATGGGAGCGGTGATGCGTTTTGACATGTGTGAGCGGACGATCCATTTTCTACTCGAAATCTGTGTTGCTCCATCCGTCGAAGCAGGTGCATTCACCCCTGGGAACTTTGTAATGGGCAGGATGAAGCTGATCTCCGATTCGGCGATGTTGAAAACGCCCAACATCCCCGAGCCGACGTCGGACCGGCCGTCGTAGACACCAATTTTCAGTACCCCCTTCTCGTCGTACTTGTCGTAGACGCCCATGGTCTTGCCAACGCAGCTGGGGCGCAGTATGACCGTCTGTCCTCGCGGATTAAGCGCGGTCATCTGATGAATCAAATCCACATCGTGCTCACCCGGGGTGTCCGTGATATAGATAGGTCCACCAGAGACACAACGTGCCGCAGCGTGGAAACCACTGTACGGATGACTCGATTGAAACATGTCCCAATCAGGAAGAATGTTCAGATGCTGGGTAAATAGAGCATTGTGCGCATTGACAAACACGTGCCAAGCATGGGATGTCGGAACATCGGGAAAGAAATCGTCACTGTTGCGAAGGAGAATTCTTGGGGTCGTCGTGGGAAGGAAACTGTGGAAGAGAATTTGTGGAATCATCGACATGCATGAGATAGCTTTTCCAGAAAGATGGCGTAGATGTGCCTGGGTCCAGGCAGACTGATAGGCGTTGGTAAATGACCGTCGATCAGATGTGTTCGCTAGAAGATCAAGTGAAAACTGAACATCAGTCTTGACGCCAGTGACCCCTGAATTGGACAGGAAGCTGTAAAAGTCGTCGTACATTCTGAAGATGTCGTCCGGGTGAATGGTGAGCTTACGTCCAGCCATTGGGGTTCCGTCACGGAATGTGACCTCGAGAGTTTTATACTTCTTCGCGATAGCGCCCTCGGGAGAGATCCCACCCCAGTATCCCATCAAGGCGTGCCAAACAGCAATGTCGCGTACCGTGGGATGAGCCTCTTTGATCTTGTCTATCGAAGATTTGAGTCCGTCAGGGAATCCCAGAGGGTTGGCCTCGAAGTCTTTCCACCCTCGATGGAACTGGTCCGTCGCCCCTTGAGTGCCGTCAAGGGACTGCCAGTTGTCGTCGATGATCAAGGTTGAGATGTAAATCTGGTGTTTCGCAAGCGAATCCAACCCTGCCATAATCTTTTCGGCGTTCAGGTCCTGCCCGAGGGAGTTCCATGTGCAGTACGCCAGGCTGTCGTACCAACTTGCCAACCACTGTGGATTCACCTGTGGTTGGTGCGACGAGGGTTCGTTGTTATTGACCAAAACAGTGTCCGAGTCAAGCGACTCCGACCTGATACTCTTTGGCAGCTGCTCCAGTCGTTCAAGGTTTTGCTGATAGGCTGCTGACTGTCGAACTAGTTTCCGCATCTCGTACATGACGGCAGCATTTGCGACTTCGAATTTCCACGCCGTGGCTGCCAGGAGCTTGAACTTGCGATCCCGCCCGGAATCATTTCTCGCTTGGACCACAATCTCGCCTTCCTGTGTTGACCCGAACTGAGTAAGGACGTCGTCGATTCCGTTGATTGCTAAGATGACGACATGAAGACCATCACACCTGAGAAACGACAGCAATATCGCCGGTTCCGATAGATGCAGTTGATGCTCGCCATGCCGCGGGGCAAACCATGGTTCCCATATCCGTACCAATGCAAACCACCGGCAGAGTTGAGTTACTCTGCCCAAGACAAGCGATTCGATTGTGGCATTGCCTTCGGTTGGGGAAGGGATCGGGAGAGCCGACTCAATCGTATAGAGACGCGCTTCTGGCGCATCGCTCGGGGTTTTCCTAAGAATCCAACCTTCGCTGACTTCAACTGGCGATGCGCCGAGGAAGGTGGGGTCAACGGGGGGTTGTAGAATGAGTTCACCATCGCGGATACCGAAATTGTGATAGACCCAGGACCATTCCGAATCGGGATCAACTCGATAGCGAACAGTAAACGGAACTCTTCGACCCTTGTAAGTTCTGTCGGCCGAGACGAAGGGGCTGTCGAGATCTCCAGAAAATGTGTAGCGGTAATTATCCGTCTGAGAATCGTCATAAAGAACCGCCGGAGTCGTGTCGACTAATTTGAGATCGAGTGCGTGCCAGGGAGCCTTGGTCCCAGTGTAGCTAGCGTGATCGTACCATATTGAAACCTCCCACGGCCTTTCCGGCAGTGATTTTGAGGACTCAAGAACGACTGTGAAGTTGAACTACACTAGATGTCAATGCGACGGACACGAGGTGGAGGAATCATGTGTCGGAAGAGACGTCATGACCACGCATGGTTCGGAGCGACCGTCGAATGATATTCGCCAGGCTCTGCCCTGCTCTGCTGAGGACGAAACAAGTTGTGGGAAAGAAACGGGGGACTTACTTTGTCTCTTGTCGGAGGGACGACCGTAACCTGGGCCAGTGGAGGATATGTTGCCAGTTTGGCGAAAAGGGCCATTTGCGCAGGGCGATAGAACTTTATCTGGGTCGGCTTCGCAGGAGGAGAGGCGTGGGAGGGAGAGGAAGAAGGAATGGCGAGATTGGAGAGCGACATGTGAAAGAAAGATGCATAGCAAGACTAGGAAAATGATGATCCAGAGCGTGCAAGTGGCGCGGCTTGGAAGGTACAGCAATGAAGAAACGGCGATGGTCGAGGGGAACGCGATAGAGAGCCCGGGGGTCCTAACTTGTGGTGAGCTTGTCGGATATGATAGAGGGACCAATAATGGCGTAAGCCCTGGATAGAGTGCTGGTGGTGCCGGACAGCCAGACGTGCGCCACAGAGCTTGATGGGACCCAGGGGTTGGTAACACGGCAATGTGGTTGGTTAGACAAGGCGGCCGATACAAGGCCCAGCAATCGGCCAGTTGTAAAGTCGTCAGATGTATGTAGGGATGAACTCCCCAGAAACTCCGCGAGCCACTATTCAACGCGCCATGACATATTCTCGCAGCTTCTTCTCACGGCTCTCAATTCCGTCCCACAGCACCTTCGAGGAGTCTTGTTCGCTGAACCAGGGGGAGGGCGGGGTGGCAGAGTGAGGGTCTCTGATTCGAGTCCGAGTGTTGGAGCGTGGGTTCGTCGGATGGCGAAGGGGAAGAACTTGCTCGGCTCTGTTTCCGAACTCGCCCTTGGTAAGCCTTTGTTCCCGTCTTGTCCTTATTCCTTTTGACTTTTGATGGGGGTGGTGAAAGAACAATTGTGAGGGTGGTTGAGTTGTTGAGCATGGACGAACCGAGACTTTGAATGGACGGCAACCTTGAATCTGACCGTGTCACGTGTGATCAGACGCCCGCACATGCGCCTTTTCGAATTTTGTATCTTTACTACACCTGGCAACCTACTGTACGAGGTACTTGTATGCCACAATTCCACCAGTACTTGGATACCTTTCTGAACTTTCCTCCTTGTACACATCACTCACGACAAGTGCGCCGGGGAAAAGTCAAATGAGAACCCGTTTCTTGTCGTGGTCTGATCTTAGTGACCGCTCTGAATCCATCGCCCCAGCAGGCTCCGGTCGGGTAGCAGTACATATGCCAGTCTAGCCTTGGAATACTCGGGATCTACAGTCGCTATCAGAGTCCTTGTAACGGGTGCCGGCCCAATCGAATCAACGCGGCCGCATATGATCCATCTCAACCCCCCCTGTCTTCTCGTTTACCAACCCGGCACTTCATATTCCGTAGACATCCTTCAATTCGTCGTCTTCAGATGCTGAATCACTGCCAAGGTCCACGCCGCTATCCGCAAACCCAGGCTCGGTGCTGTCTGCACCCACATGGGCCCTTTCGCGTGGCAGCTGGTGCACCAGAAACTCCACCGGCGCCCGTTGTTTTTTACTCATTACTTCCTTCATGTGTTCCTGCACGACCGGCAAGATCTTCGCTGCTTTGGCGATCGTCTCTATCGTCCGGTGATTCAGTGCCTTGATGCTCATGGTCACTGGCTGATAATACTCTTGCTCCGCTAGCCACTTGTCTTCAATCTCGCTCTTTTCTCTCGCAGGCTCGCCGCTCGCTGTGATCTCGGACCCCTTGCGTTCCACTAACCACGAGCAAACCATCTCTAAACCACCTGGACGTATTTCCAAGACGGCATACTCGGGAAAGAGCCATCTATCCGAACACGCGGCCTGATTCCCAGACGGTACACTGGTAATCTCCATGACAATGTGCTTGATGAAGGGCTCGGGTCGAGCTGAGGGAGGTGGTGGTGGTGGCGGCGGCGGCTGAGGATGGTACCCAATGTAGCTTCCCATTGGGGCTCCACGCCCAACTGGTGGAGGCGCATGTGGAAATGTGTGCATCACTCCTGGTAATGTGTTAGATCCGACTGGTGGACCTGGAGGAGGACCACGGGGAGCATTGTTCGAATGCTGACGTGGCTGTGATGGTAGAGGATTGTACGTCGATGATCGCCCGGGTGCTGCTGCAGGAGAGGGATTTGACGGCAGTCCTGGAGGTGCAGGACTCGAGGCAGTAGGTTGGGGCTCCAAGGGCGGTTGCCTTGGGGGTTCTGCAACCGTCGGTTTTGACGGCGGCTGGCTTGGTGGCCGCGGTTCGCTTTTGGAAAGCCGCTCTACCTCCTGCCGCCGGATTACTTCATTAAATTCGTCGATGTGAGCCTGAAACTCTTTTAATTGTTCAGGTGAAGCCATTGAAGTTGCCACAATCTTCATCAGCTCCTTCAACTGAGGATCAGACGCTGCTCGTGCGGCCAGCATTTGTATAACTGGATCTGTCGTGCTGCTTCTCCCTCCTGAAGGTGGATTGGGCTTTGAGTCCGAACGCGGCGTCTGAGATTGTTCATGTGGGGGTTGGGCTGGCGGGGTGTGTGATGGGAACGCAGCAGGACTAGGTCTTGACTCCTTCTCTTGTTTGAACTGGATCGGAGGAGGCCCCGTATGGGAAGGGGACGGAGCTGCCGAGGGCGGAGTATCTGTAAGCGGGGCCGGAGGATTGAAGGCTGGATGCGCAGCTGACGTGGATGGCGATGGTGACACAGAAGATGGAGGTGGATGCGGTCGTTGAGCCTGGTTATACGGAGCAACAGGAGGATAACTGGTATAGGGAGAAGCAGACGGTGGCGGTGGAGGCGGAGGAGCCATGTGCTTGAGGGTATGTTGATTTGCATGGCGTGGGAATGGCGGAGGAGCCGCCGGATCGCGAACAGTGTAGAAAATCACATCAAATGTGTGAGGCTCAATCGTCATAGTTGCAGCACCCAGCCTTTGCATCGTTTTAGCATCGGGGTTGTTTGGGGGAGCCTCGATCACACCCTTCCGCTTGACAGGTTTGACCCAGTATTTTTGAAAGATCCCATGGTAAAGCCACTGCATACGAGAACGGTGTAGGGATGCGGCAAGGACTGCGCTCTCTGCAATCGATTGATATTCATGCACAGACAGACCGGAGGGTTGTTTCTGTTTTGCCGTAGGGAGCGGCTGGTTCGCATCAATGCGAGAGGGTAAGGCATCTTCCGCGACGGAGATCGAGGGAGATGAGCGCGAAACCGAGACTGGAGTCTGAACTCGAACGATACTGGCTCTTTTCTTGTACGGTCGCTTCTGGCGGGGTTCTGAGGCGACAGCGGAGGGTTGTCTGCGCGGAGTGGGAGTGGACGCGGATACAGGAGCAGAAGGTCGCGCAGGTGAGGACACTCTTCGTTTCGAGACCAGGTCTCGTCTGTCACGGGCGGGCAGAACCCGTTTCTGAGGAGTCACCTCGGCCATGAGGTGATAAAAAGACGATCTGTAGGCCGAGAAACCCTTGTGGCTGGTTCAGATGGGAAACAGTGGAGGAAGCATGAACGGCGGCGCATGTGCATCAGGAAGAATTACACAACGTTGCCGCAACTCGAGGAAGGTTTGCCGGGCCATCTTCGCTCCCTGCGGCCCGCAGCCGCAACCGCAGTTTCATCTTCAGCCTCAGCCTCGACTGGAGATAGGAGTATCTTCAGTCATTGATAGCAAAGCCCCAGCAGTGTCTGACCACTCCCACGTATCTGATCTCCATGTGTCATCGCTACCTGGAACACGAAGCTTTCACGATGAATGTGTGAAATTGACCTGTCGCACCCCTTACTCCTTTCCGCTCAACCCCGATCGTCCGAGTTTGTATTGCAATGGTCTTCGACAGTTTCTTCCGCCGAGCCTTCTGGGGCCTGGCTGGGTGTGGATTGATCTATGCCGTAGCTATGGGTGCTTTGACCTTGCCGGTGGTCCAGCGCAATGCCACCTACGTCCACAAATTCAATCCCACCTATTTTCAGAATCTGAACAATACTGAGCAATTTGGTTTCCTCCATCACCAAATTCAACCCTTCGCCGTCACCACCCCTGACAATGTGACTTTGTTTGCCTGGCATATCCTCCCTACACATCTCTACTCCAAGCACGAGAAAGCCTTAACTGAGCAGGCAGATTTCGGCCTAAAGCCCTGGGAGATCGCTTCCACGACCGTCGGTCTTCAACTCCTTCTCAATGATCCGACTGCAGTTGTTGTTTTAGCCTGTCATGGAAATGCTGGCCACCTCGCCTCCAACTACCGCCCTTCAGCATATCAGCAGATGCTGGGTGTGTCGACCCCAGAGAAACCGGTCCATGTCATAGCCTTCGACTACCGCGGATTCGGCCTGAGCACAGGTAGTCCCACGGAGGAGGGTGTTATCCAGGACGCTGTATCATTACTGTCTGCTCTAACCGGAGAGTCCGACAATGTCAAGGATCGACGCAAAACAGACCACCGGTATGTGGATCCTGCCCAAGTGGTCTTGGTTGGACAATCCATGGGCACGTTTATTTCGACGGCCACCTATTACGAATGGGTGATAAAACTAGGCAGAGCACCGCCGAAGGGCTTAATTACTATCGCGAGCTTTACTTCATTGCCCAATCTGCTCGAGTCCTACTCGTTCAAAGGCCTCACTCCTCCCATTCTATCTCCGTTGATGGCATATCCTCGAGTGCAAGAGTGGTTGCGTTCCCACATTGTCGACAAATGGGACGCGAGCTCTAGGCTGGTGGAATTAGCAAAGACGCCCGAGGTCCAGCTCAACCTGGTCATGTTACATGCGCGCAACGACTACGAGATCCCGTGGCAGGAGGGTCGTGCGAATTGGGAACACATATTGGACTCTGCAACCAACGGCCTAGTCGACTTTCCGCGCAACCTTGATCGAGAAGAATGGAAGAGCAAGGACGGTAGAAAGCACCTACGCTGGGAAAGGATTCGACACGGAGGGCATAATAGAATTCAGACAAGCGAACAGGTTCGACTGGCGATATTGCGACTGATAGAAGGCGAATAGACTGGGCTGCTAGGACAGATGGAAGCATTGCAAGTCGAATACCCCGTAGACCTTTTTGTTTTTGGATGGCCGTGTTGACAAGGGTTCAGCGGTGAGTCGGTGGCAAATATAAGAGGCACAATCTGACGAGAAATAGCGTTGAGGAGCGATTCACTGTTGATTCAAAAGGTAACCTCAGGGCCTCCTTAGGCATAATGGCTAATTTCTGATTTCTTCATTCCTTCACCGTGGTTTCACTTCCCTGTTATCTTGAGGCCCTTCGCTGAGCTGTTGACTCTGGCTCCCCTTTAAGTCGACATGGCTCTCGGTAGCCTTGCTGATTCCTTCTCTGACACTGACTCTCTTCTCTCTGATCCACCCACAGATCTTGACGATATGGATTATGCAGGTGGACAGGATCTGAAGCGTATACCTCCCGCTGCCCACAGACAATGCTTGAAGCGCAGTTTCAATTCACGCTCATACCTTGCTGACGACCCCGTTGCCGACTCTTCCGGGATGGATGGTGACTGGCATCTGCCCAGGCAGCCGAAATGTTCTTCTCATAACCGCAGCCAGTTCGAAGGTGTGCCCAATGAAGTCAGTACTGTGAGAGCAGGAAGTGTGAGACTGCCGCTGACCATCGGGCAGATCCTCAACAAGATTGTGACCTTTCTCCCGGATGATCAGGATCTCCACAACTTGATGCTCACCTGCACGACCTTTGCGTACGCTTTGACATCTTCCCGGTCGGCAATCTGGCGTCAACGGTTCAACTCGGCCTTCGACTGGCCATTCATCGTCGACATGACAGAGTTCGCTTCGGCGTATCAGTTACGGAAATTTGTCCTCCAGAATTTCGTCGAGTTCACCGACCCGGACGACGAGAGATTGCAGATTCAATTGGAGGTTCTGAGAGATATGCTCCTGGGTAAGTCCAATGGCATTCACTAGCCAGATACACGATGCCTCGAAGCTGATCTTTTCCCAAACAGAGTCCTACAATCAGCAGTCCACGCTCCTCCCTAGACCATCGACCTCTCGCAATCTCGCAGCCTTTGCGTCTGTAAGCTCTCCATGGGCACGAATATTTCTGTCCTGTCCGTTCTTCCCCAGCCGCGGCGACCGATACGGCCAAGCACATTGCCTCTTTGACTCGATCCAGGTTGTGATATCCCATCTGCTATTGTCACCGGCTTCCCGCATGGCCTCCACCGTGAGATCATCCAGGACGAACTATGATCTGGCCATCGTGTACAACTGGGGAAGCCCCTTGACTCTTCTGTATCCGAAAGAGAAGGGGAAAGGGAAGGACAAAGGAGAAGAGAATGAAGGCTTGACAAGAAACAGGACACGCAACAAACGACACCGTGACAGGCTACGCAGACCACCTCAACCTAGCAGGCCGACGCACAAGCTCGACACCCGTTCTCTGCTCCACATTCGCAACTTCTGGCACCGTCACCTTATCCAGACCGCGAAAGGGTCCGGGGCGAGGGACATTCTCACCGAGAATACATATGCGAAAATGGCGCGAGAGCTGATGCGTCATGGAATCACGCCGAAGCCGTGGGATAGGCCGCTCGCCGAAGGCCCGTTGCTGCAGATTCCCACCGAGTGGTACGGACACTATTCCACACTGGCCAATTGGCCGAGGAAGCGGCTGGAGCTCGAAGAGGTCCAAAGCCTGGCAGAAGACTGGCACGAGGTTGATCCCATGGTAAGTACCCGTCCCCACAAAGGGCACAGACAGATAGACAGAGACTGATTGCGTCGGGTGAAGAAACTCGACTTTGCCATTTCGGCGGACAACCAAGTCGACGGCTTCTGGTCGCCCATCTTCAAGAGCGTGCCGGCTTTTCAAAAGACACTCCCCGACCTCAGCCAATGCGTCTTCATCCGCGGGCTCGCTCCTTTTGTCCAGCTATCACCGCCAACTAATCCTGCGAGGGCATCCGACGCGGCGGGATCGCAGTCCACACTCACGCTGCCGGCCGCGCCAGAACTGTCCAAATATCACCCTTACTTGGCCCTTCGTCTCCGTGGCGTTGTCCACTCCATCCCCGCCCAAGCTCTTACAGACGACGATGAGGACGATGACAACGACACGGATCAAGACCCCGGTCTACCGGGATTCAAGCGCGTCGTGATGATCCTCTACAAGCCCAACAAACGCTACCTGATCCAAGTCCTCGAGCACGCCGAGGAAGAGTACGGCGAGACGTACGCGACAGCGCTGACGGCGCAGATGGCGCAAGGTAACAGTAACGACAACGCAGGCGTTGGCCCTGGCCCTGGCCTTGACCCCGCGCCCGCACTCGCGCTCGACAACGCCGCCGAGATCGACGCGCGGCTCGACGAGTACCTGCGCACGAAACTCGTGTCGAACCCTCTGTGGCGCGACGGGGCCAACTTCGACAGGGACGCGGTCGAGGAGATGGAGGAAAAGTTCCGCCTCAGCGAGTACCTGGAGTGGAACGACATTGACTACGCGTACGCGTACGAAGGCGCACTGCTTCCCGGCGGGAAGATCATGTTGGGGAAGTACGTTGAGTCCTCCTCCTGCTCCTCTAGAGGGATTTTCATCCTACCATTTCTGCTAACGCCATTTCTTTATGATAGGTGGTGGCGCATCACCATCCTCGGCGACGGCGAGGGGTTGGAGTGGAGCGACAGACTGGGCGACCTGGACGAGGATGTCACCGGAGAAGGACAAGGACTCGACCACCCCAGCGACGGAGACGCCATGGACCTGGACCTGGACCTAGACCTAGATCCCATCACAGGCATGGGAAGTGGCAGTGGCAGTTCCGGTACCACGCACCAGCAAGGCGCATCGAGCGAGGCTGGCCGCGAGACCGGAGATGCGAGTCTCCACAAGAAGCGCGAGCGCGGACCATTTGTTTTCTGGTGTCGATGAAATACTTACTTCTTTCACAAATCGGCACAGAGAATAGAAATGGGGAGGGCGACGACGTCTCCTCATTTTACCTACCTACATAGCGAGCTACACAGGTATTGCACATGCTTTTACCTTGCATGTATCTCCCCGAAGGATGCAAACGATCTGGATTGATCTGAGGATATTGGGATAGTCAATCAATCAATCAATCAAGATAATGCTCGAAGCTACTCCTTGGGTTTGAACATTCATCTAACATCTATCAAGGTCCTGAATATCGACGTCTCTCGGGTCACTTCGTCCTCGCCGGTGCTGGACTCTGCAACCACCAGCTTTCAGGGTGGATGGAATGCGTCGCACCTTCAAGTGTCTACCCGTGTCAGAAGGCGGCGCAAGAGTGATAAGCCAAAGTTTCCGTCTCTCAGCCTCGCATTCTCTCTCAACTTGTGTCAAACCTGGTTTCCGCAGCCTCAGCCCGCAAGAACCTTCCCACTTCCGTGTTTGCAGGCTGGTGTTCAGCAAGTGCCTCCAGCGCCGACTCGTCACGTCGCTTGGCTCGGCCAAATAAACACGACCAGAGATCTTCCTTGTCCACTATCTCTCCACCCGACTTGCCCGAGGCAAGTAGCCGACTGAGGTTGGCGGCTTGTAGCTCCAGAGAGTTGGCGGCATCGATTGCATTCTCTTGAAGAGTCTTGTTCAGATGGGGGGTATTTCTGCCCGACTGGGAGGCCGAAGAGGCATCGGTTTCGTTCTTGCTCTTCATGTGTGCCAGTCGCCGCGCTACACTGATCTCGTAGATGGACTCTTCAACGGTGTCAGCGATAAGGTACATCCATACTGTCGTCGGCCGGTGTTGTCCGATACGATGCACTCGCGCAATTGCTTGCAGCTCGATCGCCGTGTTTATCAACGGCTCGCAGAGAAAGACATGGCTCGCAACTACAAGATTCAAACCAGCGGAATGCGCCTTTGCATGAAGCAGAAAACACTCAATGGCCGGGTCGGATTTGAATTTTTCAGTGCCGTTCTTGCCATCAATACGGGTCGATGAGATTTTGTATGCTGAAAATGCCCGAGCGAGCACGTCGATGAACTCGCGATATTGTGAGAAGATAATAGATTTGGAGCCGGGGTCATGCTCACGGAGCCAGAGCAGATGACGGCAGAGGAAATCAATCTTACTGCCAAAACTGGGGCCCTGAATGTCAATGTTCTTGATCTGATTCAACATGGTGGTGCTGATGTCAGAGTAGATCGACTGATCATGATGGTGGTCCGTGCTCGACAATGTGGAAGCTGAGGTGGAGCTGGACGGAGATTCGGCTTGCACAGCTATCTCGGCGGGTTTGTAGGTAATGTCATGAAAGCTGTTTGGAAGCAACCTGGTCTTACACACAGGGCAATTGTGGTGTTGACTGACCCATAGGATCAAACAGCTTTTGCACGTCAAATGCCCACAGTTGGTCATGGCACCAACCTCGAAGCTGTCAGTGCAAATGACGCAAATCCGAGGCCCTGTCGACTTGGACTCTGTCTTCATGTGCATTAGATATCGAAGTTTGGCAGAACCGGAGGCAATTCTCTGTTGTAGTTTGGCTTCTTCGGCCTCAAACTCCTGGTAGTGTGGTTCGAACAGAGGCTTTCCCACGTTCTCTTCCTGGTACGGTGCGACAGTGTCCGAGATCTTTTGAAGCGCACGGTAATATTCCAGCCGGCTGTTCATTGTATCGCGGAAATGGTTCACCTCCTGCTCAAGACTATTCAAAGCTTTCGTCTGTGCCGAATTGAGTTGCTGAACGTGTTTCAGAATACGTTCCAGGATTGCCAGTTCCTGGCTGGCACGAGTCTGGTTGTTCCCTTCTTGCCACTGCAAGGAAGATGCCATCTGCCTGATTTCGGCCATAATCCCACGTAGACAGCCCAACTTACTGACCTTGACACGCGTTTGCTCACGCTGGGCAAGCAACTTCAGCATCAAGCTAGGTGCAGGGCCTTCCCCTTCCTTGGCGATCCGGTAGAACTGCTTCATTTCCTGTCTGATGAGCAGGTTTTGTTGACCGTTGATGGCCTCGGAACGGTCGGCGAACAAGGCTCTGAGCGCTTCCATGTATGCGTACATCTCGTCTTGGTGCTTGGTCGAACTTTCGTATTCATCACCTTGGAGTTCGATGCCTTCATCCTCGTCGATAAGGGCCTGGCTCAAGAAGTCCGCCATCTTCTGCCGCAACTCATGAAATTGCGCTGCTTGGGCATCCATCGCTTTGCAGTAGTGATGCAGTTTCTCAAAAATCCTCCTGCTTTCAATCCCGCCATACCCCGAGGGCTCGGTCATAGGTGGTATCTGCGTCACCCCGCTTGCCAAGTTGGACCTGACTGTGGTAATCATCTTGTTTACATGACTCGTCGCCTCTGTCAGCAGCTCTCCACGAATTGACTTTGCCTCTTCATATGCCACCGTCTCCTGTTTCTCCAGTTGCTGGTAATCCTCACTTTCCGGAGGATAGTTGGATTTGAGTTGAAAGTACGCATTGGCCATGAAGAAAATAGCAATGTGCTGAACCTCCAGAGCAGATCGTAATCGAGCCCTCAAAGTCGTCAGCCTTGGATTCGATTCTTCATCGTCTTGTTGCTCCTTCTTGGCATCCGATAACTGCCGCTCGTCTTCGTATTGTTTGCGGCACTCCGTTACAATACCAACAGATTCGTCATAAACCCCTTTCCATATCCGAAGAGCTTCGTCGGTGTCTTTGGCGTTCTCTTTTAATTGCCCTCTCCTGATCTGTGCGATCAATTTATTTCGCTGCGCGGTGCGAAGCTGACTTTCATGCTGATCTATCATCACATCCAGCACTTGCTCCACCGTCCGAAGGGGACCGTTCGTGTTTCGACCCAATGCACGCCTATTCCGACCTCCAACCTCAGGATGGAGACATGTCTGTCGTAGACGAGTCAGCCAGGTCCGCATCTTCTCTACCGTAGCGGGGGAGTCTGGATCCCAGTCGTCTTCCAAAGGAGCGCCCGTTCGATCGAGACCACAATCCTCACAAAACTCCTGGAAAAGCTGGGCATAGTGTTGTTCTTCGATGGCGGTAAAGGGGATTGTGATGGTATGTCGGCTTTGCGGTGGTAGTCGTAGATCCTCACGTACGAATTCCTTGGAGTGTCTCATGGCAATCTCTCCCAACATGTCCCGGAAGAGAGGGCGGTGGTAATTAATGAGGTAATCCCACAGCCGCGGTGATCGACACCACGGCTCGTATCGAAGGAAGAGCAGGAGGCCAAACAAGTCTCGGTGTCCTTTCCGAAGAGGGGTTCCCGTGACTGCCCAAGCGTTGTGCCGTGGGATGAGGCGAGCCACTGTAGCCGCGGAAGACACACCACTCTCAACCATCTGAGCCTCATCTAGGCAGACACGCCACCATGATATCTGAGTCAAAGGGCTCTTTGGCGTCTCCTCTCGTTTATAGCGCAGATTTCGATCCGGCTTCTCAGCGACGTAATGAACTTCCTTTGCTATGACATTGTAGGTCGTCAGCACCACGTCTTGGCTGAGAAGTTGTTCGATTAGCTTCTCTCCCGATTTCCTGTAGCTGCCAACTCCCGTGTAATGGAAAACACTCAGTGAGGGAGCGTGATTCTGAAGCTCGTCCTTCCACTGCTCAAGAATCGATGGGGGTGTGATGATCAAGGTTGCAGGAGACGGTTTCAACCCCGGAAGATTAGGTGTCCAGGCTGTTCTAGCATGCAGGCAGATTAGAGCAATGATTTCCAGCGTCTTTCCTAAACCCATCTCGTCTGCTAGAATCCCGCCTTGGATGGACGCAAAATATTCCTCGACCGCAGATAGATCTGTCGTAGTAACTCCCAATGTATGGTTGACATAGCAAGCCCCATTGTGCACTGTTTCAAATTTTTCAAACCCTCTTGGAAGCCGACTCTCGGACGATTCAGGCAGCAGCTCAAGTTCGCCGTTCGTTTGCACAGCCATACCTTCTCTTGAAAGGAGCCACCGAACAGCACGTCTCTGAAACGGGTACAATTGCGAGTCCAGGTGTGGGATCCGAATGTCTGCAGAGTTGGCATCTGACTTCTCGGGAACGTGAACATTGTCATAAAACTGACGAGGGTTCCAGGGTTCGAGCGCAGGCTCGTTGGGTTCCGCGGGTGGCAGATAACGTCCAAGCATGTCAAGTAATACCGGGTCAACCTTCTCTCGAACAACGGCGGTATTCTCCCACAGAATGCAGACTTGGATGCAGACCTCGTGACCCACGGGCTGCACCACGGCATACGCACAAGCGAGTGGCAGCGCCGCGGGATGTTTGTATCTCACCGCCGACTCCAACTTTTGAACGTCTTCGAGGATCTGCAGATCCCTCGGTGACAGACCATCAATCGAGATGTACTTCCCGATCCTGCCTCGCCCAACAGAGAATCGAATGACATGGCAGCTCTTCGACTTGGTCACCTCCAGCACAGTGATTTCCAGAGCAGCGTCGTCGGGAGTCCGGTCGAAAAGGTCAGGGTCGGGCGTCGAGGCTCTCAGGTGCGCTTGGGCGACTACAACGTATTCAGAAAATGGGGCTGCGGGGGCAATGGACGGTTGGTCGAGAGTTGGTGAGACCTTGCGTCTCTTCGGGGCAGGCCCGTCGAGAGCCTCCATTGTCGGGTCCTCAAAAAAACGAAAACAACAAAACGCCGAATACAAACAAAAGGTAGTGGATGAAGTGAGGCTGCAGCGTTCAAGTGACAGTTGTGGCAATGGCGCGAGGCGTCCTTTTCGAGTTTATCGATAAGCGGTCACGTGGGAGGGGGCTGCCTACTCGCTGGGTCACTAGCGGGTGACTCAGCAAGGGTCCTTTGGATAACTCCGGATTCCCGGGGACAACGAGCTCCGCCTATGGCGCGTTAGAATGGGCCGTATATCCTCGTTACCTACGAGTATCGAGTACTTGCCAGAGACCATGCCACTCCATGCTCCTATGGGAAGTCTATATCGTGTCAATTCGTGTGAACGTCTCAGGTGCCAACGCACCATTTGTTCCAAGATTAGCTGGGACGAAGAGCTGTCTTCGTCACCTACGCTGCCTGATTCAGCCTCAGGCTCCAGCCCGGCAGCCTACTGTGTCCACCGTGTTCTGTCGTACTCACACCCAATCGCAACCAATTTCAACGGGGTGGCGACTTTTCCTGTCGAGGGACATTCGCTGCCTCTGTCTCTGTGTCCTCGTCGGCCGTCCCTCCATCCTTGCATTTGCTCTCGAGCGTCTCAATGTGCTTCAGCAGCGATTGGTTGAAGTCTCGAAGCATCACAATCTCGTCGGATTGCGACTTGACCCTTGCCCTCAACTGCTCGAGCTTGGCCTCGCTGCGCAATCGGTGATTCCGCTGCGCTTTTCGGTTCTGTTCTTTCCTCCTCTGTATATAGAAATTGGCTTAGCCGAAATGACCCCCTGGTGGTGGAGGGAGGTAGAAGTGACATGTGGATTGAAATGTGAAAATGCGAATAGGTCCACACTACCGGTGGCTCTTTTTCTTTCTCGAAACTGACCTCTTTCTTATCCTTTTCACAGTTCTTGCACGGAAGATGTGGCGGGTTGCATCGACCCTGGCCCGGACACTCAGTCTCTGTATCAGGACCTCCCTGGACAGCAGAGTTGGTGCGCGCTAGCTGCAAAGCATCATTCGGACTCCCCGGCGCCTCGGGCGCAAAGTCGAGCGGTGAGTCAAGGGGGGAGAAGTCGTCTGTAAAGCTGAGGGTTTTGTTGTTCGACACAAAGGGAGACGTTATTTGACTAAACTATGAGGTTTGTCAGGAACGGGCCCTGGTGTAGGCTCGATGCTGCGATCCACCTTACATCTGAAAAGTCGGTACATATATCCATGGCCATGTCGTAGTAGTCCAAAGACTCCCAGTATTGTCCCGGTATGTAGAAATAGGGATTGTCCGCCGGCCGCTGATATTGCTGGGTCGCTCGATTCTGGGGTTGTGATGGCTCTTGCGGCGTAGCCAGACTGCTCGCATGGAAGACAGAGATGAAGCTAGCCATTCCATGAGCACCCTGGGGAGCCTGCGCCCGTGGTCTGGCTGATCTTTCTTTCATTGTTGTGAGCAAAGCGCTACTGCAAGCCCACCGCTGTTAGCATAGGATGAAGGTAATGAAGATTGAAAAGTGCATACCCAACCAGCAAGGCGTAGTAAGATGTGGTCAGTGATGAATGCGCGGCGTACACAGGGATGGATGCTGTAGATGGTTCACTTGAGCAACCTTGTGCGATGAAGAATGTTGGGAGACGCTTTGAAAAGACCGCGTTGCAGAGACTTGAGAAGAGGAGAACAACAAGCCAGCCAAAGAAGAACTAAAGAGGACGAGGACAACCAAGTGTGGCTTGCGTCTCGGCGCTTGTCCCCTCCAGGGTGGGCAGAGACGGCGTATCTCGAAAAGGAAATGGGAGGGGATGAGTTTCAAGATTGTACCTGTCCAAGGTGTGTCGCAATACAGATTAGTTAAGGCATGCAGCGGACGAGCGTGAGGCATGAGGTGCGAAGCACGAGCTTATGGCTCCTACAAAGACTCATTTCCCCTCGCAAGGCAAAGGCTATACTCTTCCTCGTTGGAGCTACCCACTGAGAATGCAATTCGGGAACTCTACAAGGAAAAAGGTCGAGATTGGGTGGAGTGGAGCCACGTGGAGCGGCAGTTTGTCCTTATACACGTTTGGGTTTCCCTCTGTGCGACTGTTGTCGAGTTCCAGGGCTGAAACGGGGTCCTTATCTAAAGTAATTCGGGGTTCTCCCAGTGGCATATGGATTCATAGAAAGCGACGAGTCAAACCGCGAGGCAGGCCACCGATTGGATCAGGCGTCCTATGCCCGAATCGTTTTCCCGTTTTCTCGAGGTTTAGCACCAGCCGGTGATGACCCGGGGGAGGCATGGAATGGAGCGAAGGATATGCATTTCAGAGGATCCTCCTGAAGCTCATGGCTAGCCCCGTGGTCCCTTGTTCAGGCGAGTACTCAGACGGAGTACTTGTAGGCAGGGACAGAGGACACGGCAGCATGTCGCTTAATGTGGGGGTTCTCAACGGTACAATAGAAATCCACCCCATGGCTTTCTATTGATTTGTTCAACAATTTAGTGGGTCATCAGTGGGTCCTCGGTCCTATCAAATGTGGCGGTCAAACCAGAGGGAAGGTCTGCAGCAATCTCTTCACGGTTCCGTTTCCCAGTATACGCATAGACGGGAACGCAGCGCCCGGGGTCAGAGTCCCTGATTCGTAGCTCTTCGTCGACCCAAGTGAGGGGCCGTTTTCAAGTCATGCAGGTGTGCCTGGCATGAGTGATCCACACATCTCTTCCCCTTCGAAAAAGGAATGTGTACTTCTTATGGCGAATATGAAATAATGACTGGACTTGTGGTGCCCACCAGGTATTCGAGTGAATTCGAAGGAGAGGCATATTGGATCCTCAGGTCTGCCAAGGAAAATCATAAGGCGCAAAGGCTACTCCATGCCATGCCGTCTAGTCGGAGCACATGTGGTGATATCATGACTTTCCTCTCCCAAAAACCCACCCATCACTTCGCGTGGAGCCCGACGGGAATGCCTGACAACCATGTCTGCGCTTGCTTAAACCCCTCGAAAGGGTCCCTCTCCGAAATGAGTCAGCCCGTCGCTTAGGATAAGTCAGCAAAGCCCCGACCGCCTTAAATCCAACCCCCTTTTTGTACAGAACGAAACAAGAGTCACGTGGTCAAATGGTGAGTTGAGGATAATGTATAGAGGAATTTGGTTTCACTTTTGGTAGAGGAAAATGGACGGCTAACAGAGTCGGAACAATGATAAGAAAAGCGTGCAGCTCGGGTCAGAACTGAGGTGGCGACAAGACTCCTCGAGTACTCTCTGTTCGCAACTCCACGGATTACGAACCCAGATTGCTGCTGTTAGACCCAATGAGACGCTCTCTGTCAGAGTATGCCGTTTGGAGATCCGCCTTCTTCGAGTTCTCTATACTGCCGAGCAGGTGCTATGGGGCAAGAGAGAACCAAGGCAGTATCTGTTGTTACATCCACTTGCCTGGCACCAATAATACGAGGGTCCCCGGCCTGACAACCAATTCGACAGAGCTCGAGTATTGCTGGCGGTGCTCGCTCATTCAGCAGTGGGTTTTCGTAGGGACAAGAGACGTCTGCCCAGAAACGAGTTGCCTCGGGTCGCTGTAGCTTGGAGTTCGAACGGAAATGAACGGGTGGTTCAAAAGTGAAATGAGACATCGGCTGGGTTGAGGAGAGCACGGTGGGGACCATTGCGTCGTCAAAGGTTCTCCTTGGCCTCTGTCAGTTGAATCACCAAATACTAGGTGTTCTTCTTCTGGAACGGTCTATTGTTAGCGAGAAGTATGATGGCTGACCTCTCCGGTATTAGACATGAAGGGAGCCAGTCACACTTGCTCGACACGCCCACAACAAGCACCTTTCTTGGATTATGGAGTCTCTTTTCTTCACTCGTCATAGAGGCTGGGTTTGGGGTGTGATCGTTGTCGGATATATTTCGCTGTCTGTTGCGCTGTGACAGCACACCGATTGTCTAGTCTCCGATGGTAGCTGCAGCTATCGTGACAAGAAAGTCTTGTGAACATGGGTTCCAATCTCCTCGGACGAGGCAAGACAGGTCTCCAGCTGGGTCTGAGCTGCAGTAACTTGGGCATTGTCGCCTGTAGATCCGGTATCCATGCAGCCGTCGTCTCCATGAAGTGGGACCGCAGCTTCAATACCACTTCACCTTCGCACTCGTATTCGATCGACATCGAAGTCGGGCTGGGGGTCATATTCCCCATGGCGCTGCCTATTGGATCCAGCAGTTAGGCATCATAAGAGACGTTAGAGGGTGGCAAGATTATCGTCGCTCTTCTCGGTCGAGTCTTCTTGGATTTGAAGCCTTAGGCGAATACAGCAAATAGGTCACCACCAGTGATTGGTACCAGTATCATGGTCGACTCGATGAAAACTCTATAGGTTGTAGTATGTCCCACAGAAACTGATTGTGTCCACAGATAGATCACAAGCACAACCTGGTCGCAAGCATGGTGCTGCTGGGCGCCGGAACGATGTCTTGGTGACGGCTCTTCATTCTATCCATCTCTTCGTATTGGATCGTGCGTAACAAGCAGTCAAGAGTTCGATCGACCCTTAGGATGTTCTTAGCCATAGGGTCGCATCCTGAAGCAGCATTTTCAACCTTGTCCTCACAAACCCGGGCACTTTTGGACGTTGTTTTCCTGCCGCCTTCTCTTGCCGCCGAGACCTGTTCACATGCTTTTATCGGCCGACTGGTTCACGACGGTGTTCTCGAACAAAGACCTGAACAATTCTTTAGTCAGCTACAGACACAATGTTCGAGGCCATCAGAGATGAAAATGGGTTTCCTCGAGTGTCCAAGTATGATAGATGGTGAAAGGTTATCTGTGTACTCGGTACCTCGTCCCTGGAAATCTCCAAGTTGGAATTAGTAATGCCCGACTTGGGCGCTGGGCACAGCCTCATTCGTGCGCTAGCAATGATTCTTGGATTCATAATCACCGCATCGAAGAATAGAGAATTTTGCCATCGCAGAAAGATGACCAAGGACATGTCGGAATACTGCATCTCATACTGGTGGGAGATGGTGAAAGGAAAAAGCATCGAGTTTTTTGTTGTTGCCTGTCCATCTCGGATCTTCAACGTCCCGTACGACACGTTTTTTTGCCACGCTGAGCCTCTGAAGCAGCGCAAACAGCGCGACTAAACTCAGCTTCGGAGTAACTGGTCATCATGTCTACGGCCGAGCTGCATGAGGTCGGGCCAAAATCCCCAAGGACAAGCCATTACAGCCTCTCGTTGAGTTTCAAAGAGCTTCCTGCAACATCACATTATCATCCGAACAGTGCCGCTTTCAGTCACATAACAATAATATACAGGGTGAGCATCAAAAGTACTAGAATCTTGGTCACGGCCCAGGCCAGACGCATCCTTGTCGTACGTTGATTCTTCCGCCAAAGCCGCCAGAATTTGCGGATGATACCCTGAGCAAAAGGTCCATCAGTCCACATCCATGTCACTCTCGTCTCCCTCGCCATCCACATCAGCACGAGAATCGTCATCGTCCATGTCTTCGTCGCTTCGCTCAGCCAACAGATCTTGGGTGATTTCATCATTGAGATCTCTGCCTCCAGTTCGGGTGGGTGGTGTAGGCCTAGCCACTTCAGGAAGGGACTGTTGTGCCGGATATTCACGCGGGCGTCGCTTCTTGCGCGTGCCATTTGTGAGTGGTCGAGAAGGGGCTGCAGTGAGATTATCTTCGGCGGCCTGGTGGCGTTGTTGGAGTCGGGCATGGTATACGGCCAGATCACGGTCTCCACCCCAGACTTCCAGGCGTCTCCCTGTCTTCCTCAGGACCTTGGTCCATGTTTCCACTTCCTCACCATGATCGTCGGGTTCATAGCCAACAGGAACATGTCCGGACTCGGGTTCGTCGCCATGCCATCTGCGGCCAAGCACCCCGGCAAAGCCAGATTCTCCCGCCTCCTCTTCCTCTTCGCTGTCATAGGTTGGAGGGAGCTCACTAACTCGCCTGGCCGCCTGCAGCAACCATCTGCACCCTTCCCTTAACTGCCGTGCTTCCTGGAGGGCTTGCCTACGACGTCTCCGGAGGGCCCATTCGACTCGACGCTGTCGATGTTCCTCGAGTTCGCGCTGATACCCTGTCCGAGCCCTAGCCTTAGTGCCGGTGCCACCAGCAGCTGGCTCAGGTCGGCCCCCTATCACGTCAGTCTCGTTCTTGCCTCGAGGTGTGTTAAACTGACCGATGACTGGATGGTTCCCAGTGCCAGGGTGTAGCGGTTGAGGCGTCCCTCGATACCGATCCATTGTGTCTGGAGTGCTAGCATTGCGGCCTGATTTGAGCAGGCTCCTGGGGCCATCACTCTGTCTGGCACCTCCTCTACTCCGTGTCGGTGTGTTCTTCCCCCTGACACGCTTGTACCGTCCGCGGCCAGGGTGTGGGTCAACAGCTTCCCAATCATCATCCAAGCTGTCGGCTTGACCCCCAAGAGCGCTGCTCATAACGTGTCCGTGGGGACCAACAGACTCTGGCGCTGGGGATCGTCCTACACCGGGACTTGCCCGTGAATCCACGTCAGAAATAAGGGAGTCCTCGTCCCCGTACGCAGCGCTTTTCTTGAGACGTTTCAGGGCTTTGTGGTCTGGATTTCCTGGGTCAGCCATCACCAGGGGCGGGTCATTAGCGTTCTCCAACATGATCCTCCGCCTTTCCTGTGTCATTTTCTCAGCAAAGGCAACTTCCTCTGGTGGGTCAATATTCTCAGCATCACCCTCTGCCTCCGTAATAGTTGTCAATTTTGGTACCAGTTGTGGTACTATGTCGGGATCGTTGGGGTCTTCGTCTTCCCTGTACTCTCCAGGGCCGTATGGATTCCGCAGTGCGTCTTCCTTGGTAAAATTTGACTCAAGATACCACCACATGAGCCACAAAAACGCCCTGGCCCTGGTTCCGGATGAGATGGTTGGCCGCATGGCAAGGTCAAAGAAGTCAACTTTATCAGTAAAGTGCATCTCACTGATCTTGGGCGCAAACTGGGAGAGGACGAAGATCAGATTGACTGGGTTCGTCCTTGGAATCGGTTTCGCCTTGATCGCTGCAAGTGTGCGAGGCTCGTCGGTGTCCTCACTTGCACCCTTGAGGATACTTTTCAACCGTGGCGCATCTTGAAGTGACTTGTAGTCTCTTTGACTTTTGTAGGCTTGCAGAGACGGGATGGAATGATACGTTCTCAGCTGGGCTCTCATCTCTGGGAAGAAGTTCAGTGTCGTGTTCATGCGGCCCACATTGACGAGGAGACATATCATTGCCATGTTATGCGCCGCCTGTCGATCAACTTGAAGCCTGTCCTTGAGGATCTTGCTTGTCTTGGAACTTCGTGCCATGCAGTCCACGTATATGTCGGAGAACAAACAACCAGGTTTGCCATCACTGACTCGGGTGAACACTGGCTTCGTGTCTTCGATGACGATCCGCAAGAATTCGTACTGGATCTCTTTGCGCCAAAGGGGCGTGCCATCGGGCTTCTTGATATGTCTAACTTTGCTGCCAGAGTAGACTGAGCCAACAGTGCCGTTGGCCTGTCTCCTCGTGCCGACCGCAGTTCCAATTGTTCTGGGCTCCGATTCGGGAGTGGCTTCTGATTTTTTGGTCCGTGAGAGAGGCGCCGAGGCAACACTGCCCTCATCTTCAGTGCCTTCGTGAGGTTGTTCGTGTATCCAAATTGCACCCTTGCGGGCTTTTGATTTTCTCGCAGATCCGGCTTTGGATCGGGGCGCTCGACGACCGCTCGTAGGAGTAGGCTCAGCGGGTGTTTCTTCCACTGTTTCGACTTGCTCTTGGTCAAGGTCTGCAAGGTCAGGCTTCGTGTCTTCCATCTGGTCGTCGATGGTGTCGCCCTCTGAAGGCGCCGCCGAGGGCTCGCGTGAAGTCATGTTGTCGTGAATGTGAGCGCAATGGGCCAGATATAAAGTTAATCATCAAGATCCGATCATCGTGATGAGTATGATGCAGCAGAGGATAAAAAGTTACTCAGCTGTCAATGAGACTTTGAGGAGCGTGGTCTCAAGCCACGGTCCCGCGATGCTTGCAAACGGATCACTCACCACGCTAACACGTGACGCCAGATCTTGGCAGCCCTGACTCGATCTCTTCCCGTTCAGGCTTCTTGATCAAGGAAAGTCACGCACGGACTTAAGCCCAGTGGCGAAGTAACCGGCATGCACAGTAAGTTCATTTATTGGCGGAGATGAATGGATGGAGTTAAGTGATACTCACAATACCTCCTTTGCTTCTCAGACCTCGACCTGACAATGCGGCTGGTCTGGTCCCTTCCGACACGCCTTGAATGTTCCAATGTCTTCAAGAAATCGACAGAGGCATGAGTCTAATGCTCTATCGTATCCCAGTGGTGGCTGTCGCACCTGCAAAATTCGACGCATCAAGGCAGGAATCCCTCCCACGATGCTTATCCAGCGGCTGACATTTGCTCACCCCGCAGTGCGACGAGACACGACCGACATGTTTGAGATGCGTCAAGTCTCGTCGCGTATGTATCAGAGCCACGCCCCCGAGGGTCGACTTTCTGATCCACATCGAGAACCGTTATGCCAGTGGACAATCAAAGCGGCCGAGAGGACCTCGCTCTAGCCTCACTCCAGCCCTTCACCTGGACCTGCGAACCCGTGCTGTCATTTACTATCTCAACTATTACTTACGAGCACCAGCTGATGTGCAACGCCTCCCAGGCAGCGTTTCAGACAGCATTGAAGAATGGGTCTCGGGGAAAACGATTCCAATCATTGATTCAGCGGTTTCGTCGATGGCACTAGTCGTCTTTTCGCGGACACAGCAACATTCAGTGGCCGCAGCGGAAGCCTACGTGCAGTATGGTGAGTTACTGCGGCACGCGCACCAGACGTTGTCCAGTCTGGTCGAAACAAACATTGATGCCGCTTTGCTGGTCGTCTTCCTAATGAGTCGCTACGAAGACTCGTTGCACGGGAGGGCTGATAATGTGCCCAACAGTTACCTGCATCATGATGGTGCAGCCGCGATTTTGAAAATATGGAGAAACCAGCACCCACTGGAGAAGCTGTCGGCAACTTCTGCGGTCAAGTATTCGCGGCGGGGTATCATTAGATCAGCTCTTTTGCGGTATCTTTCAGTGCCAGCATGGCTCGAAGACGGTCAGCCTTTTGGCGAGTGTGGCAGAGACCTCGATTATGACCGCATAATGGTCCAAGTTGCGAGACTTCGAAATCAGCTCACGATCTTGCAACGGAATAATTTCCAGCTGAACAGCAGCAGTCCGAAACTGTTCCAAGAGCTTCAGAAACTGCGCAGCGAAGCAGCGAACTTAGACCATGCACTGCGCCACTGGGCGACTCGAATTCCAAGTTCCTGGTACCCACGTCGGCATCTCATGCCCGCGGCGTCGTATTTGCCTACTCGAGACTTCTTCTCCTCGGAGGTTTACAGCTACTCCAGTATTGCCTACGCTACCCTGTGGCTGAACTACTCGGCTACAAGGCTATTGGTCAATCAAGCATGGCTGAAGATCCTCGAGCTCATTCAACCATATTCAGATTCATCTGTCTACGCCCACGAGGTGAAAGAGTGCCACTCGCGCCTCATAGCCACGTCAGTGGACATGTCCTCGAGTATTCCATTTGTCCTTGAGAGGTTCAAGGTCACAGACAGGGGTCAGCAGCAAACCGAGATCACACTCAACACAGATGCTGAGATCACCCCGTACGTGGCAAGTTTAACTGCGTGGCCACTTGGGATTGGCTCGTGCATTGGCAGTTTGCCTGTGGAGCACAGACAGTGGTTCAGGAACCAGTTGTCATTCATGGGGAGGATTCTCGGATGTGGAATCCTGGAGTGTGTTAGTGCTGCCGACCTGCTTGACCTCTGAGTCCATCATGTCCCTGTTCTTGCTGCATCCAGCTGCTGTCGTGGTTATTATGGTTCTTGCTGAAACTTCTGCGCGAGGCTGTCTTGGGCGGCGAGGTGCTATCTAAAATTCGAGAGGGCGTCTAAAATGATAGACAAAATCACATAGGTCCCCTCGAGGACGATAAGAGTAGTTAGTTCCTTCGAGCCCTTGTCTTGTGCTCAGTGTATAGTGTATGCCCGATCGAGCATATACATACGAGGTACTTTCCGCTCGGCTAAGGAACCCAATTACCTCATATATGTCTAGACAATGACAGGGACGGAGAGAGCTAATGTCTTTATTTCTGCCGGGCCGGCGACAGTCGGTGTCTATCTAGGTGAGGAATTAAGGTATATGGAAAATGGGATTACTTTTCTCTCAGTACGTCAATATCCAGATGAGATGAGAAGAGCAACGAACTAATCTAAATGACTTGCATTTGCTGGTAATGGACAACCCGACTGAACCCCTTTGAGCCCGCCCAGTACAACCTCCGTCCAACTCTGCATCTTAAGTTATTAGTTTCAGACACCTGTATCAGCAAGTACGGCGGGACTCTCGGGCAGCATCAAGGTCCCGGCAAGGACATTCTCTTTGGTTGGTGCACCTTCCTTGTCCGCAATGACAGCAATGATAATCCCCAGCGGCTCGATCTCTGGTGGTATCACCGCGCTGTACGATGTTGTATTAAACGAGACCGAGATATTGTAGAGACCATGAAAAAAGACAGCGTAGTAGTCCTTGTCAGGAGCAAAGTGAGGTTGGTTGTTGGGCTGGGTGAAGTTGAACACCAAAGTTGAGCCAGGCGTGATACCCGTTGTACCAGCGCCGGGGGATATTTGTGGGAGGTTCTGGCGCGGCGTGGGATATATAGGGTTCTCGCCTGGGCAGGAGCCGTTGACGACCCATTCGTTGGTGAAATCCAGAATCTGGTTTGCATATGGATACACAGTATCCGTTGGCCCAGCAAATGGGGTGGACTTCCAGTTGTCAATGAGTGACCATGTATTGTGGCGCGACTCGGTCGCGGCTATGGCCACAAGGGCGGCCTTGGACAAAGTGAGTTTGGCTTGTAACTCCAGCCCGGTGAGGAAGGCCATGCTGGAGATCTCAATGACTGTCTGAAGCGCAACGTAACTAATCGGGTCTTCATAGGGATACTGGTATTGACACGGGCCGGGCTTGACCGAGTTGGTGGATATTTGGTTCTGAAAGATACGTAGATGACCGGCTTCATTGTCACGGATCTGCTGAATACGCTCATAGGTGGTGTTGGGAAAGCCAGCCTCAACGAAGGCCGTCGTGTTGAACCGCTCAACTCCTTGTTGATAGAAGGAGAAGATGACCCACTCGGCAGACAGCAGGTTCTGAAAGAGGAGGTCGTCTTCGCCAGGAGGTCCGAAAGTCGTGTTGACTATGGCACCTGTGATATTGCCAGGGAACGGAGCTGCTGTGCCGTTATACGTGCTGTACGTTCCAGACTGACCTGGAATCGGACCGTAGGACGGGTCGGACAGTTGGGAGAAGAGTGGCTGTGTCATGGGTGCACAGCATGCCAGACCAAACGCCAGGGCAGCGGCAAGAGGATTGAAGCGCAAGACTGCCATGAAGATTGAAAGGTAGTACTGTTTTTGTAGTCGGCCTTGTGGAGGGTTTGCTCGAGACTTGAAGTCGTGGTCTCTGAGGTTCTTATACCCTCAGAGAGGAGGCATGTACGTGCGGTGTCCATCATGGAACAACTGACGCTGAATGCCTTGCGAAGCTGAGCCAATCGAGAAAACTACCGAGAGGGGAATGGCCTCAGGCGGTGAGGCTAATCTGTGCTCATTGTGGACGAGGTGTTGTGGTGCTGTGAGTGTAGAAAAACAAGGCATGGAGATACGTGCCGTCCATGACGATGATGGGTGAAGCAGTGACTAGATTGAACTGAATGGAGGCGGAGGGTTGCCGTGGACGTCAGCGAGATGGAGCGCAGAGTAGGGCAGCGCAGGGAGGAAAAGAGAGACAGAGGAGAGTGAAGATGGAGAGGTACGAGGTAAAGGGAGACAAATGTCCCCACCTTCCCAAAACAGTCATATTTTCGATTGGTCTGTTTCGCAGGCTGCGCAAGCACCAAGTCACCGACACCCGCAGCTTCAACGCCTCAAAAGCCTCGACATCTTTTGATGGCTCAGCCTCTGCAAATCTCCCCTATCTCATTCACACTGTCACTATTCTCCGTGTATCTGCCGCCGTCGAAGCACTTCTCTCCGGCCAGCCCGCCCTCAGTTCACACTACTGTCTCACTCTCAGCTGTGCAGGTCACCCATGCAATCGTCAGGCCTCCAACACTTCAGCAGTGCCTTGCGGATATCAACGCTCGTAAACAAGGCCAGGTCAACGTTGACAGAAGTACCTGTGGTTTCCTTGCTGGACTTCTCTATAAGTTTCGAGGCTTGATTGCTTGAAGGTCACACATCACACTGTTCCTCTCGGAATCATCCGTATGGATCAGTGACAATGGTTGGTCGTGGCGGGTGGGTCGACATACCCTTTCAGACTGTTGAATGCTTCAGGGTCTTACTAACAATGGGATATAGGCGGTCAAAAGCATGCTTCACCTGCCGCAGAAGACGTCTCAAGTGTGGTAGGCTATCCGTCAACGTCGTCCATTGATTGTCACCGCCTCATGCTGATCCAACTCCAGACGAGACCAAGCCGAAATGTGTACGATGCCAAAGAAGCGAGGTCGAGTGCACAGGCTACCCAAGCGGACTAGAGTTCATCGACGACAATCCAGCATATCGTCCGCGGAAAAGAATTCAACCTCGAAAAGTTGTATTTCCACACGCGTCAGAACCGATGCCTAGCTTGAGTATTCTAGGCGATGACTTATACTTCGCTTATATGAACCAAGAGCTGCAGGATGGGAACTCCTTTATAGATGACCGTTGGCCAGGCTTCCACACTCTCAGGATGCCTGACTGTCTTCCTCGACGTTGCATGAAGTCATTCGCTGCGTCTTTTTTCGGCCGGCGAGTCAACGTCCAACGGGCACAACGGGAAGGAATGAATCTCTATGTTCGGTCTCTTCGGGAGCTCAACGAGCGCCTATCTCATCCTGACAAATCTTCGGCCGGTCACACTGTCCTCTCAATAGCAATCCTCACGTTTTGCGAAGTATGTGTCATAGTCGCACTTTAACTGGCAGCAGGAGCTGACTGGATATCAAAGTATCTCACCGCAACCACCGGTACTGCATGGGTCCAGCATATGCTGGGAATGACGGAATTCTTCCGACTCCAGGGCTTTGAAATCTTCAAACAGCCATACACCATGTGGGCGTTCCAGACCGATCGATTTTCCATGATTCTTGCTGCCATCGCGGCCCGTTGTCCGACTTGTCTCGCCACAGAAGAGTGGAAGACTATTCCCTGGACTTTCTCCCAAACACCAAAGAATCCGGTAGGGTATCTGATTGACCTCGCTTCCGAGCTTCCTGCCATGTATACGAAGTTCATTTGTTACCTGAAAACAACAGAGGCGAGCGCAAAGGCTGGACTAAACCTCGGTCTCGAGAGGGATTTTGCCGACCTTCTCCAACGTATACGAGACTGGTACATCAAGTGGGAGTGTGAGGTCAAGCCTCAAGTTGAAGAGGTCGCTCTGTCGCAAAACGAACAGCAGAAGTTTGGCCTTGCATCCAAATTAGTCTTTGACAACACGACCGACATCGCCTACACATTTGCCATGTACCAGACCACGGTGATCATACTTTTGGAGCTTTGGAAGACGCTTCGAAAGGTGCAAATAACACTTCCAACAAAGCATAGTGCTGTTCGTGACGGGGACCTTAGTCGGCTACCAGACCTTCCGGCTGACGAATTCACAAGCCGCCAGGATGACGAACTCTCCGGAACGTCCAACTCAGCTCTAGTATGTCAAGCCCGAAAAGCAGCTCTCGATATCTGTCGGATACTACCAGTCTATTTGATGCCATCGGGCTCCTGGGTCCATGGGATCCAAATGGTCATTCCTATCCGCATGGCACTCATTGTGCTCCGCCAGAATGGTGGCTGCCCACAAGCAGCGTGGCTGGAAGACTGTATGCAGCAAATCGGCGGGGCGCAGCGAGGGTGGGAGATTGGGAAGTACGCCATGCAGGTGTATGGATACTCATGAAGCATGGGGCGGCGGATGTTGGGCTCCGGTTGAGAAAGCTGGATTATGATCCTGCGATCGGTTAATGCCCTGACGCTGTGCATTGAGATTTATGCGAGAGGGAGACCAGAATATATATTGAGGATGACGGTGGTGAAGCAGTGACACCAAGACCTGAGATGGGATATCCTTGCCTGGGTTGGACACTGGCTTGATTACACGTTTTACACGCGTGCATATCTATTCTTCTGACCAAGTAATCCCTTGACTCCAACTGAAAGCCTTCTCAAAGGACCGAGAGAAAAGCCAAATCGAGGTCCATAACTCAATCCAGTAAATACGGATCGATCACCGAGCCCTTCAACTTCAAGGTGAAGGTGAGGGACACGGACAAGCATGGCTGATGCCGGCTGTTTTTCCTGTGCCAGAAAACACCGAGACCTCTGCGGACGAGAGAGAGAGAGAGTCTGGAAACCTAGGACGCGACAGCAACGTACACCACAGAACATTGTACATTCCCTCCTTTGACGGAATCACATCAAAATCAGTCATCAAAGTTCTGAAAGTCTTTCCACGCTTCCTCGACGAGTCGCGGGTCCGTGAGCACGCGCAGCGCCAGCATAGCCATGCCCTTTGCGCAGGTTATGGCGGCGCGGTGGGCGTCATCTGTCGCGGCGTGCCCGGCAAAGCGCGGGTGGTGCATCGAGACGTTGGGCTCGGTGGGGATGGGGAATGTGCCGTGGAAACTGGGGACTTCGAACGAGACGTTCCCTGTTGGTGGTCGAGCGATCGATCAGTTGGTTGATTGATTGATTCGGATACCCAAGGGGGATTTTTGGGAGGGGGAACGACAAAGGAGGAGAGGAGATAGTGGGAGGCAAGGCAGGGGGGGGAGTTTCGTGAACTTATTGCTTACCCATGTCCGTCGATGCCGTGTACGACTCGTCGTTCTTGACCATGATCTTCTCGCCTATCGTCGCCATGTCCTCGACATATTGCTTGCATAGGGGCAGGTTGACCCGCAGGTTCTTGTACGTGGGGGCGCTGCGGAAGAGGGGGATTCGTGTCAGATCACGAGTGTGGAAATATGTAGACAAAGAACACGAGGGAGAGTAGAGGAGAGTAGAGTAGCGACGTCAGTCTCCCGCTCGTCAAGGGATTTTTTGGCGGGTAGAACGAGGGAGAAATGAGGGACAAGGATGTTGGGACTTACGGAATAAAATTGATGTCGCAGCCCGTGGCGGCGGCGGCGGCTTCGCAGCACTTGTGCACCTTTGCCAGCAGCTTGTCGGCCCTCTCCACGTTCGGGGCCCTCACGTACCAGTTCATGCGGGCGTAGGCAGTGATGACGTTGGGGACGGAGCCGCCGTCCTCGATGACGCCGTGGACGCGCTCGTCGGGCCGCATCTGCTGGCGCAGCATCGACACGCTGTTGTAGGTCGTGATGGCGGCGTCGAGGGCGTTGACGCCGTTCCACGGCTCGCCCGCCGCGTGCGCCTGCTGGCCGCGGTACTCGACGCGGAACTTGTGCGAGGCGATGAACTTCAGCCCCGCCAGCCCCGTGTACCCGCCCGAGAACTGGTGGGCCGTCACCGGGTGTGCCATGATGGCCGCGCCCATGTCCTTGTCCCGAAACGCCCCGGCGTCGATCAGCTTGCACTTGCCCCCGCCGCCTTCCTCGGCCGGCGTGCCCAGCAGGCGGACCCGGCCCGGGATGCCGCTCGACTTGAGAGCCGTGGCGGCGCCCAGGAACGCGGCGATCGACGACGTGGCGATCAAATTGTGGCCGCACGCGTGGCCGATGCCCGGCAGCGCATCGTACTCGGCGCAGATGATCACCAGAGGACCGCCCTGGCCGACCTCACTGGTGAAGGATGTCTCGAGGCCGTACGTCTGCTCGGTCACGGCAAACCCCTCCTTTTTCAGGAAGGCCGAGATGGTCTTGACGGCGAAGAATTCCTTGTACGCCAATTCCGGGTTGTCGTGGATGGACCGATTGAGTTCTCTCAGCTGTGCATCGACTGCGTCGATGGCATCGAGCGAGGCCTTCAACGCCTTTGTCACGGTGGCGTCTGGTGCGGCATTGAAGGAGTTGGGTCCAGCCATGGCTAATCCTGGCAGCGTTTGGATGATGGCTGGGGGGATGTGGAGCTAGAGGTGTATTTATCCTTTGTAGTTGTCGAGGGCGGTTGACTCTGGATATATGGACATGTGGGTAAGATTGAAGGTGGAGCAGAAAACTGCGCAGGGACTGGCAGTGACTGGCAACGACTGGTCCTTTACCATTTTCGGACTCATAGAAAACATCAGACGAATGCGAAAATCCAAGAGAGTTACGGATCAAGCAGGGAACTCAAGACAAGAATTCCGTTTAGCTGCAAATGTTCAGGAAACGTGACGAATCTTCTCATGGCATGATTTGGGGTGGAATGATTTCCCTCCCAATATCTAGAACCCGTCGTGACATCCCGATGCAGTTCTCAGCCCACGAGCTGGACTTGCCCTCCTCTGAACTCTCTCTTCATTTACCCAGAAATGTACTCGATCTTGTCCAAAGCCCATAGGAGCACAGGAAGCCGGTCATTCTTAGCGCTTGATACGTTCCTAATGATTGCTCTGCTACCAGTCGGCGATGTATACTCACTGACAGAATGTAGTCTGGGCTATACGTCTCACAAGGCTGATTCGATTCCGCATCTCCTTCGGTGTCAATCTTCCGGTGGAATTCGCGAATCTCTGAACGGCGGATCGTCCCCAAATAACCCGGGTGACCCTTCCCCAAATGTTTGTTAAGCATGTAAGGCATGTCCTGCGCTGAAAGAAATGGCCAACCCCACTAACTGAGGACCCAGATCGCACCATAGACACCCTGGATACTCTACCAGTCAAGGCCAATGTTCCGATAGCCTCGGATGAGCTCGTGAAACTTTGGGTGCGGGGAAGGGAGGTTGTGAAATATGGGGAGATATAAAAGTCGAGTGCGGACCACTTTAGACATTGAAGGTAGAGATCCAGATCGCAACGGCTAAACGTCTCACTCGAAAGGCATCGATCCAAAAGAAACGTCCCTCTTGCGCGACACAAGAGAGGCAGACGAGAAATGCCCTTACAATATCTTCTATGGGTCAACTCCCAACCATTCCCAAATTCTGGGGTTGATGACGACCTTTGGGTAAAATGGTATATCGATGAACATGTTCGTATCTAGACCGCCCTTCTCGTGTAGACCAGGCTGATCGGTGGCAGCTGCCGGACTTGATCAACAGCAAGACTGCCGTGCGCGCAGCCATGTATCGCGAGGCCGACTTTCCACTTGGGTCGAAAGAGAAATCGCCACGCAAGTTCTTGGTGTTATACCAGACCGAACTCGAAGACCCGTTGAGTTCCCAAGAGTTCTTGAACGGTGTACGCCATACCAGTGACATGTGGCCCGACAAAAAGCCATCGTCCGAAGTAGGGAACTTCAATATCAGGAATTATAAGTTAATTCAGGACTATGATCCTGACAGACGGGGGGAAGGTGAGTGTCTGGCGTTTACAGAAGAGGCTGACTGTTGCTGATGCCGCTGGATTAAGTCGCCGCGCCATTTTGCGCGACGGTCGAGATGCACCCAGTGGATGAGCCCGACTTCGACAAATGGTACCGAGAAGAGCATCTCGACATGCTGCACAAGTTGCCAGGATATCGACGATCGTCCAGGTATGTCATTGGCCCAAAGACGGCTCTGACAAAAGATGAGCCTCCAAAATATCTGGCAATCCATGAAATGGATTCTTTACAAGGCTTTGTCGGGAAAGAGGCCGATGCTGCCAACACCACCCCGTGGACGGTAAAGCATATCAAAGACAGCAAGGTATTCATTCCGAGAGGCTGGGAGTTGATAACTTCGCGGGGGTATTGAACATGCAAGGCTCAGACGATGCTCATGACGCGGTGGCCATGATGGATTCCATCCAGGGCCAAATGCTCTCATTTGCCGGTGGATAGCCCATGTGCAGCATTTTGTCATAAAACCGGGCTTCTTTTGGGCGGCCATAGTTCATGAGAAGGATGTTGTCCTCGATGGGAACAAGCCCATCGTGGGTGCCGTTGATTAGGAGCAGTCTGCAGCAGGGTCCATTCACAATACCATTTTCGACAAGGCTAAAGTCCTTTTGAGCCCTGTCCTTCATCTCTTCCCAGTCCCGGTAGCCGTACTTGGCAACATATGCTTCGCTAAGGACAAACGGGTATTCGTGGTCGTCGACGTGTTCAAGCCATTCTCGACTCAGGAACAGATGACTCCCGGCGCCCTGGGCAATAACCCCAGCAAGCCTCGAGTGGTGAGTGTGTGCTAGCCGAATGGCACAGTAACCCCCAGCAGAAAGACCCCAGGCCATGCATTTCCGCATGTTGAACGACGGCTGCTTGTCCATCCAGTCAAGAATCGAGGTGAACAATCGTTCGTGGGACGTTGGGTCACGACGGGCTGCCGGGCAATCGGCTGTTCCTGGGATTTCGGTGATCACACAGCCCCAACCACGGTCCAGAAACTCGTCAGTTCGCTGTGGCCATGCTGTTAGTCGGAGTGCGTGTGAGTACACCAGAGCGCCTGATGTGCTTACCTCTGTGTTGTCGGGTCGATGCCCGTCCAATCCTGTGATCAGCAGCACTACGGGGCATTTCTTCTCACTATTTGCTCCTGGCGGAAGCCTGACGAACAGCGGTATCTCCTTGCCGTCCTCACCATCTGCCGCAGTATGGGGAATCTTGACCTCTTTCATAGGAGCCTCCCACAAGCTTGCACCTCTCAAGTAAACCTGCTTTTGTAGCTCAAATGCCTTTCTCTTCAATCCTGAGCCAGCCTCGAGAGAAGGGAACCGAGATATTCGATACACACACGCGGCACGCTTGAACAGGGCGGCGGCTTTGGCTCTGTCCGAGGCTTGGGCTGACATGGCTGCGTCGGTGAGTTTTTCGGCCGTCGGCATGAAGTACTCGGTGTATTTGTCTGTGTACGCATCGTTCACGTCATCCCTGATCAGGCTTTCGAAGATGGGTTGGAAGTCTTCGAGCTTGCCATCGTGGAAAGGATACACCCCGAGCGAGCAGGGGAACTTCCACTTGGTTTCCCACAGAGCTTTGACTCCATCCAGATGAGGGTACCGCTGGTAGAACTTCTCGCCGAGGATCCAGTTCACCATGCTGCAGTTCTTTCAGAGCTTGGTGTTGGAGGTCAAAGACCAAACAAAAGAAGATTGAGTGGTGAAGAGACGGTGAGGAATGTGTTTCTATTGTTGGAGGTTCTTTCCAAGTGGCATCGGTCAATTGATGGCCGAACCCCCGCGACAGGCTGCGAATATCAATTGTTGACTGCGCCTGCCCCTCGCCCCAAGCTCTAATAGCTTTGCGTACAAGTCCACCAAGAACCATAATAATCAAGAGTGTCAGACTGTAATATTTATTTGTTTCATATTCTAGACAGCCAGCTATCCTTGATGCAAACTCTGATCGCGGACAGTAGACGGTGGACAGAGCATGGCTCTATTCTCCCTTGACACGATCTCGACGACTCCTCCCAGCAGCGGGCGGATCGACCGCTTGCCGCGTGATCCACGCTTCGGTCCCCAATGTCACCCAGCAGTACCAGTCCGAGACAAGGCAGAGTCTGTCGACCAGAACGGCAGCCCACAGATGGCGTCTGACAAAGGGATATTCGGTCGCAAACTCTAGCAAACCGTCCAAGTAGTTGTATGTCTTGATGGAGAGAACGAAGGAGCCAAACCACGGACAGGCGTGGAATGTTCTCCAGAAACAGTAGAGCCGCACCCACAGCAGCACCGGGTTGAGCATGCCCTCGACCATCTTCCGCGTCATGTGCGGACATGTCTTGTACATGCCCCAGAAGCCAGGTTCGTAGACGAGACACATCAGTCGGTGTCGCAGGCCACTCCGGTACCACCGCTTCATCTGACCCGCGAACCGTGAGTCTGGCATGATGGAGGTCCCGGCTTCGGCGCCTTCTGTAAGCTGCATGCCCAGCTTCCTCTGGACTGGCTTCTCCTCCCCGTCGCGGCGCTGCGGCTTGAACAAGTGTTGGAAAAGGACCCAGCGCGTGATGAAGCTGTCGTCACCAGAGTTCTGGCGTTGGCCCATCAACATGTCGTTTGCAAAGGCAGATTGGAACGCCGGATCGCGGGCGATCTCGGATCGGAGCAGCGCTGTGACGCCGGAGACGCAAAAGTTGATGCCACCATCGGCAGCATATGCGCTTTTCATGCTCCCGTGGCGCTTCCCACGAAGACGAATGGCTGCCACCTCCCATGGCTTGATGGTGCCAGGGTATTGTCTCTTGAGTGGTAGGTACGAGCTGCGAATTATTCGAAATTAACTTGCTGCAACCGAAAGCCAGCGTGGGACTGTATAGGCAGAGAAGTGGATCTTTGGAAAGCAACTCACGTTGTTGGGCCCCCGACAAGTCCAATATCTTGCTGCTGAAAAGGCGCCAGTAGGTGCAAAAGAACAGTCTCGCGTTCCCAAAATGCGTCATCATCGACCAATGCCATGATACTTCCTTTACTCTCGTTGATGCCTCGGAGCAGCTGATCTCGTTTGTTCGCTTTGGAGACCGTAAGGATGCGGAGCTCAGTCTGTCCCATGTTGGCGTCTACAGGCGCGGCGCGAATCAGTGCGCGGACCCTGTCTGCCTCCTCTTCTGTAGTAATGATGATTATCTCGAGTGGTTTATTCCTGAGGAGGCCGCTGAGGCCATCAGAGAATGCCGGATCAGTGTCGACGGTGGGCACGATGATGCTAACGTCGGAAGGACTATAAGCACGCTCCTCGGAACGGGGCAAGGGGAATTCGCGGTATCGTTTTCGATTTCTCTCCGAAATTCGGTGCTCGAGAAAGTCCCACAGACTAAATGAAGGATGTTAGAATGATCGGGAAGACGGTGTCAGGCAATGTACACAAAAGCTCCCAGGACAATAGGGCAAGAGAACCACGCCAGGCCGCACGGTAGAGCCATGTAGATTGAGCAAGATCGTGTGTTGCTGAAGTGGTGTCAGAGGTGTTGTAAGAGATGTGGAAAAGCAGCTGTTGGATGATCGATCTGGCTACTGCTCTCCAGGTGTTTCGGTCCTCTTCTTTGTATATAGGCATTTTATCTGGCCTCAAGCATGGTGTCATCTGGTTGGTCCAGACAAGGCTGTGAATGGCGGGTCACAGGATGGTGTCGTGTAGTAACGGCGAGGTATCACAAAGGATCCATCCGGGTACTGGTGACAGACGATGTCAAGAAACCGCCCACCCCCCAGTAACCGCGTAGGGTATACGGTGAATCGGTAATAACCACGAGATGTAATGCTGGTTAGGGTGAAAAGAATTTCGAGGTATAATACTAAGTGATATATCCATCATTGAGTGTTTGGCAAGACAAAAGTCCCTCCTGGTCGCCCTTGGTCAAATACTAGGCTGTAGCATCCGTGGTTCTTCGAAACAAATGTGGGCGGTGAGGGAGTTCGTCCTTGGAGTCGACTGTTGCTGCCTGAAGGTTCACCTCTGTAGACCTACTTTCGATGCCAGCCTTCATAATGCAGGATTCACGTCGTCCTTTTCATCAAGCCTGCGGCTCCCTTCGGGTGGAAAGCGCGCAAACAGCAAAACCCCAAACCCTATCAACGCGACAGCCTGCGAAGTAGAGTCAGCACCATCACTTATATTATCATGTCAATCACAACCACGTACCGCGTTGCACGTGAAAACAAGCTCTGTCCTTCCAATACTGGCAAACGCTGCAAAAATAACACCAAAGACAAACGTTGTCGACAGTCGAGCCATGTTTTCGACCAGAGATACCCCGGCAAGAGCATCTGTCCGTTCACTGCTGGTAGCAGAGCTTCCCACCATTTGAAGGACTGTCCCTTTTGCGGCCGAGCCAGTTCCGGCAGCAAAAGGCAGAACAACTGCAACAAGATACATTTGCCAACCTTCGCGAACGAAGGAGCAAAGCAGTGTCAGAAGTCCATCAGCAACCAGCGAAAATCTCGTGTACGTCAAATCAAACGCAAATGTTTGCTCCTTTGGGGTTTCTTTGTCTTTTGGGTTGTGCGTGCCGTTTCCCGCTTGCTGTCGGGAGTCTCTCAAGAGAGGAGCGCGCTCCGACGACCTGGACTCTTGGGTATCTGCCAGATCCTGCTGCTCTCTCTTCATTGTCCATCTCCTGCCGATGGCAATAAATTTCGGAAATGCAAATGTCAAGAATACGCCCCTCAACATGGAGTACATGAAAATGAGGCCACCGTTCTGCTGGGTGCCAAAATCAAAGACATCGGTTGAATACAGCTGTAGCAAAGTGGGCAGATATCCTGGTGTCCAATTAGCGATGGTTTCACCTCTGACACCCAAAAAATCTTACCTGTGGCTAGAATTCCGAGAAAGACTCCCCATGCAAGCAGGAATGCACCGTACTCGGTCCTGACAATGCCATCCCTTGTAATGAACTTCCGGGGCGCAAACACCATCAAAGGGCCAAAGAACTTGGTGAAGGCCGAGGTCATCTTTGTTTTTCTGGCCGTGGTCCGGTCCGCGTCGATGTCTCTTGGCTGGGGCGGGATGTGTGGCAAGAAGGCAAAGACATAGGCACTGGAGGTCAAAAAGAGCATTAAGGTCAAACGGAAGGGGGCTTTGATATCAAACGCCTCAGCCACCACGCCACCCAACAAGAATCCCAACGCAGAGCCGAACATCATGCTCCCGGTCAGTCTCCCCAACGCGGCTGTCCGGCCTTCGTGTTCCACGACGTCGGTGATAAAGGTGTTCAGCGCTAGCATATACCCACTCGGCCCACCCACAATGGTAACGATCTGCGAACATTGGATGATGATTATGCCAGTGGTGCCCCAGACCTCGACGCCCACAATTTGTATCAATAGTCTGAGGGCAGGGAAGAATACCTGGGTCAGCAATGTTGGCTTGACACCAATGCGTTTGATCAAGGTGCCCGTCAGAAAGAGGTTCAATGTGCCAAAAACGGTGGTGCTGGCTCCCAGTAAGGACACCGATAGCGCTGTTGCGCTTTCAATTGGGTGGATAGAACACCGGTCAGTGCCGTCTCCGGTGTTTAGACGGTTGGAATAGCCTGATGGAACCATTGCGGCAGAGAGGATCGATGTCCAGGTCCCTGCCGTGGGCGATCGCTCAACTCCATGCAACAGTCCCGAGGGATGGTCTTTGTAGTACGCATCACAAGTCATGAGCCTGAAGACATATAACAGCGGCACCTGTGTTACTCCGAAGCTCAGGCTGGTCAAGAAGGCACAAAGCAAGACCAGATACCTCACCGATCTGGACCATGTTGTTGGGGCCACATCCGGGGTCTCGTCTTCGGTCGATACTTCCTGGACGGCCACACTCTCAACAACGCTGAACTCCTGCGATCCTGTACGATCAAGCAAGTTGGGTGCCGTCGCCTCAAGATCTTCACGGTGTACGGACGAGGCTCGTCGACTGCTTGAGTGGCGTGAATGACCCATCCTTGGCAGATTTGCGGAAGAAAGTGGACGACGAATGCGGAGTTTGGCGACAGTCAGTGGTAGGGCCAGTCCCGCTGGTCATGCTTTGGAGGACGTATGTCAATATGATGGGGGTCTGGGCGACTTGACGTGGTCCATTGAAATGACAACGGCAGTAGAATGGAGGATGAGCAAGAAGAAAAGAACGCCAAAGGGTTCCATGTAATGTAAGGGCGCAGTACGAGATAGAGGTGGCGGTCAACCCTCAAATCTCGAGATGCCGCCATTGTCGGCGCAAATGCCGCGTTCTAATCATCACGTGAATGGCTAGTCCCCTTTGGGAAGGTCCCAATCAACGCCATCGTCGATCACCGACAGATCGATGTCTCCAAGTGCACCAAAGGTATCGAGTTTGGGCTTGTGCTCCTGAAATAAATCCGGAGCAGAGGAAGGCTTCATTAACAGCTGCAGATGTGCGAGAGGTTGCGGACATGATGAAAAACACTCGTTGTCAGGATTGTGAGGGTTGTGGAGAAAGTGATTCTACCGCCAGAAAAATGGAGAGCATAATCGAGCAAAACCATTTGTGTGCATCTGGTGAGAAGGACGCGATGAAGGAGAGGCTTTTGAAAAACGGTAGGAAACACACGAGAGATCTTCTAGTCCTGCCTCTTGTATCGATTTGTCGAGGCACAAAACACGTTCCTTACCAGCTGGACTCACTCCTGTCTTTTCAGTCTGTGTGCTCCATGGCCATTCCACCAGCCCACGCAGTGTCAGCGTCTCAAGCCGTCCATATTGGATATCCGCGCATCTAATGAGGACAGTCGTGCGGAGGTGGGTGGTTTGTGAATGACAAGCTCATACCTTTCCTCTTGGCCGCAGCGCCAAATACGAGGGTTGAATTCAACCATACTGATAGCCGCCTCTGATATGCTTGTCTTCGACTTCCCGCGAGAGTACGAGGTAGAGTTCATCATAATCAGCGATAGACTACAAACCCTTGAGTGATGGTAGTAACGTTGAAGCAGGGCCTCACCAGCAACAGCTCTTGTATTCAAGTCCAGCATTGATCCTCGTTGTATACTTGCAGGCTCTCTCCCATCCTCCCCTCTTCCTTTCCATCAACACTGCGTTCTCCATCTCTGGCTCTGGGGGAAATGGGAAGGCGTTGAGTGGGCGGACTTTGGGCAGCCTCAAAATCACGTCATCAGCTAGCCCTGCGCCACACGTTAACACCCGTGCCAGTGGTTCGAGAGTGTCAATTGGTTTGGCTATGGCGGACGACAGGGTTCATACTCTGTCCCTGTTGTGGTAGGATGCAATTTTGGTAGCCACCGGTCTGTCAGAGATAAGGGCGCTTAGAGACAGGACTTTTGGGATGAATAAGGAAAGCGGTTTTGCCAAGTTGCACCTTTCACATCGGAGCAACAATCCGGAGATATGGTAGCATTCAAGTCTATGACAGGCAGCAACTGCTATGTCTGACTCTCATTGTACTGCTTTGCACTTGATTGCAGAGTACCAAGTACACAGAGGTATACCGAGTACGAGGTGCTCGTACCCAGGGTACATACACAGTAGGTATGTCGACAGGCAAACAGGCTAGTGTTGAAACCTGGTGGAAAAGAGATGTGACTCGCATACTCGGTACTCGATACCTCGTCTGATCATGGCTAATATCCCCCTTTTTCCCATCGGGGCGGTGTACTCGGTACTCCCCCTGCTCGGCTGATTACTATCGAATGGAAGAGCACATTGTCAAACCCCGTTACCAGGTTATACTCCGGACTGTTGACTGGCGTGACGTTGAAACTCGCATCCTCACCGGCTCTCGTACTCGTACCCAGGCAGATCAGCAGCGGCCACATGGGGTCCAGGGGTAATGAAAATCACACTCGAGGCAAGTGATACCGAATCAGGCAAAATGCTTGGCGAGACGAGGCCCACCAATTACAGTTAGTGTGATTAGCCTTCCAGAGCACCCCTGTGATTGGTCTCCTTTATATATCTCAAACGAGTCTAACAACCTTAAATCCACTATCGATACCGAGGCCAAATTGAGCTTCATCTCGGGATTGTCGCACATAGGCTACAGCCTCCTCGTGGCGGAGAACGGTTTTCTTGGCAGTGCAACGCCTTTAAAGACCGGTGCCATGGTTTCAACGTCACTAATCCATTTCCCTTTCGGCCCTCTCGCCTTTGTTTTGCTTCGATACAAACCGCCTTTCTTTGCTTCTCCACTTCGCTTCCCGTTTCCCCACGGTTGCAGGGGGGAAATGTGCTCGATGATGCCCAATCCAAGCATGGGATTGAGGGGCCCCTTGACGAGAAATTGCTCCTGGTGCTCCCAAGGAAGAGGAAAGGAACAGGAGACCCAGGACCACCCTCGTGAAGGTCTCTCGGGGACAAGCTTCATGGCGGTTGGAGATGGATTTGGGCTATGCTCGTCTCCACCAGCGTCGACAACTGGCAAATCAGCTGTGATCTGCCTGCAGGTACGGAATTAAACCACCTCGTATTCAGGAAATCAAGTCGCTGCTCCATCATACAAGCCACCAATCATGTCTCATCGACCTCTGTTTACCTCTCTACTTGGTAAACAGCACACCACACGCTGATCTCTCTCTCATCAATCTGGCCCCCCCGGTCCACTTGCAACTGATCCACGAGCATCTCCGACTCCAAGGCTGATTTCTCCTATGACAGCAGGCGATTTGTTTCTGTGAGTCAAGGTTTTGCCCGGTCTCTTGCCCTAACGAAGGATTGGTGCCATCGGGGCGGTGGAATAGCCGACTCCAACTTCACTGCGAAATTGCCATGAGAACTTTTGCTGGATGGCAAAGATGAATGGCGCTGTGCTCCACAGCCATCTGGTTGCTCGGGGGCCCCCTTTTGGGAAATGGCTTGCTCGCCGCATCGAAGTACTTTAACTCGTCTATCTCTTCGACGACCTCTTCAGTTTCTTGTCTTCTCTTCCTCAAGCCGTGTCAAGTTCACCCCAGTCACTCGTTTGCTGCTCTTGCTCTTGCTCTTTGCTCAACCTAGCAAAAAACCCAACTTCTGTCACTCGTTTCTACAGACGCTCATCAAGATGAAGACTGCTGTCGTTGCTACCCTCGTCGGCTCTGCCTTTGGCTCTGCCATCTCCTCCCCGTGGTTGGACTGGACCTCGTCGACCACCACCACCACGACCACCACCAAGGTCCCCGTTGATCCTGCGACCACCCACACCTGGGCTGACTGGACCACGACCACCACCACGACCAAGGTTCCTGTTGATCCCGAGAGCACCCACACGTGGGGCGACTGGACCACCACTACCACCACAACCACGACCACCACGCCCGCTGTGTGCACCTCGACCATCTCGACCTCCGTCTCGTGCGCAACCACCCACCACAAGGAGACCTGCACCACCAGCACCCTGACTGTCTGGGATACCCTTCTGTGCACCGGATGGGAAGACTGGTCGACAACCACCAGCAAGGTTGTTGATCCCACCAGCACCCACACCTGGGGCGACTGGACCACGACTTCCAGCGTTCCCGTCGAAGCTGTTACCACGACCTCCGTCCCCCACACGTGGGCTGACTGGTCCTCGACCAGCAGCGTCCCCGTTGCACCGGCCACCACCAGCAGCGTGCCTGTCGCTGCCGTCTCCACCAGCACCTGGGGCTATGCTCCTTACTCGTCGAGCAGCCTCCCCGTCGCTCCGGCCACGTACACCGGCGCCGCCTCGCTCCCCAAGATCGAGCTCGGTGTCCTCGCCATCATGGGTCTCGCCGCTGCGCTGTAAATTCCTCCTTACACGGGGGAAACAGGGGTTGGGCTATTTCTAATTTTCTCTATGGCTTCTTAACCTGGCAAAGTTCAACTGCAACTACTAAGCGCACGTGGTAACGACGGAGATGGTCCCATGAAAAAGAGGGAGAGAGAGGAAAACCCTCCCCCCCGGGCCCGATACGCGATATGGGAAGGGGGGGAAGCGGTTTTCCAAGTTTTTGCATAAACAGCTTTTTTTCTTCTTCGATAAAGTCGATAACATAATTTCTGTGTTCCACACAACACAAACAAATGGAAGCCTGGTTGATCAATCCTCGACGTTTGTCAGCTAGGAACTTTTTTTTCTCTTAAATGTCTATTTCTTGTAGAGCCTTAATCCGTGACTAGCATCTATGATCCTTGCGATCGCATGGTCCTCACGGCATAAAGTCATATTCGCACCTAGCCTCTGGCATACGGCATCGAGCGACTTCATACCTCGTACGTAATATGTATGTGTCTGTCTGTCTTGGGATCAACACCCCCAACCCACCCCAACCAATCCCTGAGTTTAATCACTATCCAACACTTGCTTCAGCTTTACTTCAACACCTTCCATAATAGTAGTACTGAGTAGCTACCTCCGCCCCTACCATCCCAACAGGGGATCCAACTCCGGGTACTTGTTCTTGCCGTCCTCGCCATACCCGCCTCCTTCGGGGTTATACCTGGGCGTTTTGCCGTCGATGACCCTGCCGGTGTTGTCGGCGTCGGAGATGCCGTACTCGTCCAGACGGCGCATGTAGGCGTTGAAGACGACGTCGTTCTCCGCGCGCCAGCGGCCGCACACGGTGTCGCCGGCGTTGAACTCTTCGGGCGTCTGCAGGACGACCTCGCGACGGTGCCTCTTCTCGTCCACCTTGGCGTCCCATCGCCACTCCCACGATGTCTCGCCCACTTGGTACTCGCGGCTGACCCGCACGGGCGGGTAGTCCTTGTAGTGTGCGTCGTCGTCGTCGACCCATTTCCCGCAGCAGCGTTCCACGTTGGGCGCCCGCGTCCAGCACTCCCACGGAGAGAACGCCCGGTCGCAGTGCAGCCGCCAGTTGGCCAGCGCGACGAGCGCCTCGCGCACGCATGTGCGTTCTGGTTGGTTTGAGGAGGCCTCGTCCTCGGCGTTCTTACATCCTCCTTCGCAGCCCGCGGCTGACGCTACGAGGGAGAGCCCTGCTAGTGTTGTTTTTGTTGTTGTTGGTGATGGTGATGGAGATGGTGCAGCTCTGGTGACAAGCGTTGCCATTGTTGTTCTGGCGTTTCCGTTTGGAGTTGCGTCGGCACTGGCGCACATGACGGCGATGGTCATCAGACCGCCAAAGAGGAGAGATTTGATGGCCATGGTGAGGATTGTGTTGAGATGTTGTCTTGATGTTTGACAAGTGTAAGTCTGAGTGTTTACCTCGATGATGAGGTGAAGGTATGCGCAAGAGTCTGTGGATGGCGAGATGAGGCGATGCTCTAGAGTCTGTCTGTGAGAGAAGTCAAAGTCACTTGCAGAAGCTACAGAGTTGTTTGACAACAGCACTGCTTGGGAAGCACCTTTATGTTATTGACCAGCAGTCCAAGGTCCTCGAGGAGGACCGCGACGGTGAGGACCTCGACAGTGAGGACCTCCCAGTGCCAGCCCAAGCTTTTACGAACCAAAACGTCCCGCTGTTTCTGTTGGTGAGCCACAGATTGCACGTATTAGCCTCGGAGACTCACACTTGGGGGAAATCCTGGAGTTTGGTACAGCACAGACATGAGGAAAAGAAGGTTTGGCAGCCAATGGAATGGCGAGCGGATACCAAAAGGGCCGTCCATGGACGATCATCTTTCCAGATCCAGTTTCCCGAGTGTCAGCATATCTGTCTCTTACCGGTGTCCCTCAATCATGGTGCCTTGGACCTGTATCATCGCGGCCGGAACATTAAAAAAGGAAATGGGTTGACTCGATTGCAGCTCTGCGAGAGGCTGAAGCGTTGAAACGTCCAGACTCGAGTCATCGGTAAAGGTCATTTCGTGTCATTACCAAACGAGAGACAAATGCTCATATCAGATCAAGTTGACCCCAGCCCAACCAGGTCCCAAATCTAACTCCCACCGTTTTGTTCCGTTGGTGCTATGCAATTCAGTCCAAAAATTCTCTGCCTCGCGCGATGCTTTCCTCCTGGCGGCACGACGTTTTTCACCATCTGTCATTATTCTGTACTTGATTCCCTCTCCTCAAAGTGTCCGTCATCCTCGTCCTCCACTTCTCCCTCCCCAAGTACCTCGGCCGGTTCAGGTGCGACGACTTCATTTTGAGGTACCCCCTGGGTCTCATGGCCAGTTTGCCCCAATATAGACTGAGGACCATCGCCATTACCGTCTCCGATCGGCTGCATAGGTATAGGGAGTGGATCGAGATGCGCAGTGTGCTGGTGAGGCTCCGCAACGTCAGCTCCAAGCTGCATCGCCAACATCTGGTGCGTCATGGCGCGGGCCGCATCGCTCGCCGTGCGTGCAATCCTGACCGCAACCTCGGCTTCGTCGTCCAACCGAATATCTGGCAGCGCCAGAGCCGCCAAAGATCCAGGAGGAAATTGATCTCTCAAGCGCTGGATCCGACGGATCAAATCACGGGCCAGAGCACCCATGTCTTCCAAATCTTGTATATCCTGTGGGTTGCTTCCAGCTCCTGTTTGGCCATCACCAGTTGACCGCCCCGACCCACCCGTATCTATTTGGAAGTGTCCTGTACCGGGATATTGGGCGTTTAGACTAGAGAAGAAGTCCACCAGCCCATCGATTGCCTCCTCTGTACTGGAGGAACTGGCGCCTGGCCCCAGACTCGTCCGTCGGGCTTCCAGAGGTTTGCGCATCTTGTCCTTGCGCTTCTTCGGCTTCTTGCCGTGCCATGATAGGGCAGCCAAAAATGCTGGTGACCTCCGCTTACATTTTCCTGATCGCATCCTCTCCCATCGGCAGTTCGGACAGAAAAACAGAGGAGATTCAGATGGTGCAGTAGTCGGTGGGAGGATTGGGGGTATGCTGTTGGCTTCTTCAATCTGAGAAGCTCGGCACCCCTTGCAAGGACACGGAGGTTCCAGGCTGCTTGCGCAATCGCCACAGACGTAAACCTTGCATTCCATGCAGGTCTTCATGACCGCTGTACAGCGTCGCCTGTGGTCGCCAGGGGCCGAACGTGACACTGGGCAGAAGAGTGTTTGACAGCCTCGCCAACCCGGACCTTCTTCAACGTCCGGTCGAGTTGGCCGTCGAGGCGCAGATCTCGGCTCCGGAGTCGCAGTCATTGAATACGCCGATGGCGAGGGAGAGGTAGATCGAGATGGAGGCCCGCTGCTGTTCGAAGCGGGCGATAGTGGACGTTGGAGCCGTTCAATCTCTGCCAGATGTGTTCGTATTGTTCTCGAACCACCTCCCATCTCCGCATTGAGTGCAGCCTCAGCCGCTGCGACCGCTAACGATGCCGAGGGGGAGAGAGGAGAGCCCGATTTGACCCCAGCTTTCCCAGCTTTGGGGGTCCTGACAGCCATACCAACCTCGGCCAATTCTGCTTGCTCTGCTGCCGCCTCCTTTTCTTTCCGTTGTCGCATCAATGTGGCGAGCAACTTCAAAGCCTTCACTCTCGACTTGAAATCTTGTCTCTCGACGGGGAGTTCTCTGTAGCCGCAGATCCGGGCTTTGGCACGCTCACCAATATCATGTTTGATACAAATCGGTGTTGAACAGGCCTTGCATTTGACTTTCCAACTGTCCGAGCCATAGCAGTCATCACACAAAACCCGAGGAACTGACAAGGTGGGGTGGTCTCCACCGGTCAGATATGCAGCAGTCTCAAACAAAGCACTAATATTCGCCCAGCGGCCGGCAGGTCCTTCTTTAGGTGCACTGTCATCTGCAGGATAGCTGACGACACCGGGGGCATCACGAACGAACTCCGGATCCTCCCAGTTCTGCCCAATTGGAAGCGGCGCCGCACGAATGCGGTCCGAGTCCCGATTCGCACTGTTGCTGAAGGTGATGCCGCCGCCACCTGAAAAGACTGGCTCTGTGCAACACCATTTGAATTTGATATTTGGAAGGGTATTCGTGTTTGTGTTTTGGTTCCCGTTGGGCGCTCCGTTGGGAGGTAGATCTTGATCTTGCATGGAACAAGGAGAGACGGCACATCCGGGTGCCCACCAGAACTTGTTTCTTTCTTCTTCGGGAGCATTCTTGTTTCGCAAGTAAGGACGATCGAACGCGCAACTGGCACATAGTGTCTTCCTGCACCCGGTGCAGTGCATCATGACCGAGCACTGTTCACACCGTTCCAGGATCTCTGCTGAACAGTTGTGGCAGATGACGTTTTCGACAAATTTTCGGTGAGATGCTCGTAGATGTGCCGGCGTTGCTTTGCCCTCGGGACCCGTGCCAATGGTTTCGCCGTTCATCCCCTCCTCGTCAACTTCCCAACTCCTGCAATCCCATTTCCGCTTCTTGGTCAAGGCGTAGTTTCTGGGTTGCTCAGCTGGACCCAGCCAATTCCGACTCCTCCACAAGCGATCATAGACTACCCAGACTTCCCGGGGGTCCTGGGGCATACGTAGTTTCACATACCCTCGCCTCCGATAACACCTGGCGCCGGGCGTGGTGCACCAAGCCGTATCTGTCCAGATGCCTAGTTTGTGGCAGGTCAGAACCAGTTCATGCGTGGGCTCGCTATCGCTCTCCTTGCGTGCGAGGCTACTCGGCAAATACGGCCTCCTCCTGTGGTGGCGGCATCGATAGGTATATAAACTCTTCAGAGCAAGGGTCTCGAAACCGGGAGGGCCTTTGGCATCCGGTGACTCGCGAGCCAATGCATGCATTTGTAACCATGGATTGATGTGGTATTTCAAGGAGACATTCTTGCACCCGCGCACTGAGACGTGGCGAAGGGTCTCCCTCCTCAATATCAGCACAGTGGACGTCAAAGTTGTCCCACTAACAGCCGTGTTATCCAACTCCAGGCTGACAAGCCTCGTGCTAAAGGGGTTTATGACTGTCAGGATGATTTGGTCGAGGGCGTAGTTGCTCGATTGCCTTTGTCCGTTATTTCCAGCCACGTTTACGCCGACGGTGGCGGTCGGGACCGCGGGTTGGTATAGACGCCATGAGATATATCGCCAGGAGGTGGGAGATTTCGAGAAGAAGTCACGCAGGTAGGGTGAAGTCTGATAGAGTTTGAAGATGGACTCAGTTGGAACCTGAGCGAGGAGTGATTCGAGGATGGGCGGGTTGCAGGTAATCAAGAGTTCGAAGGGCGAGAGGGTCTTTCGGACAGGCCCAAGTACCGGCAACGAAGACTGTACTGGCTCTGGGGCAACGGCCATTATGAGTACTGGGATAATGGTGTCGAGAGTATTAGAAACTCCGAACACATATTTCGGGTCGTCAATGGAACGAGGGAAACACGGTCAACGTGCTTGAGGAGAAAGTGAGCGGTAACATCCATGCACCGCTACGACCATGACATGTATTTTGCAAAGAGATGACCAATTCAAGCGAAGTCTCATCGATGTATAGAAGAGAGAAGACGAGTCGGGCGCTGATTTGAGAAGGGCGCAGGTCAGGCTGGAAGAGGGTCTCCCCTCCACGTGACGAAAAAGGCACCACCAGCAGCCTCACTGGCGCGTGCCGCGGAGCCTGTGGCGCCTCACTGTGGCAGATCATTAGGTGCCTTGGGTGCCCTCTGTTGGGACAGGGATCCTCGGGGCGCCCCTAAGCGAGCACCACTGGCGCACGCTGTACGAGGTACGAGGTACAGAGTTGGGCACACATCATAACTGGCACCTCTTCGCCAACAAGTGTCAAACCACTATTATTCAACTGTCTAGTATATACAGGGAGGGTTTGCTCTCTCGACGAGAATGTATTAATCGCCGCTTCAACGCCTCTGCTACATTTAGAATACAAGATACTAAATACAGAAGCCGGCGGCAGATCTGCGCTCCTAAGAGGATGGAATGGTGTTTGGGGGTTGAAATACAAGTCTTTGAGGCCGATGAGGCCGAGCAAATCTGCAACTCGGCGTCGCCAAGGGTCACGAGCTTATGATGCTGTGTCCGTCCAACGGCCCGATCGCCATCAGATCAATTCCCACAAGCTGAGCAGGAAATCGTAGCAAGGCTCTAACCCTTTCATCCTGATCGTGCATCAAGAATGTCGTGATGGCGACGCATTCATTCTTACATCTTGCACTGCTCCACCACTGATCGAGCCCAATCATCAATGCCAACCAATGGGCCAGGATCAACAGTGCTCGCTTGTCTCTGCAAAGCAACAGTTGAAGAAAGTCTCCTTCCACCGACCCGACGAATGTGACCAGCTTGTTAAAGGTGTTCATCCCCGGCTTGAGTCTTCGTATGAAGAGTAGATGCTCCAACGCCTCGTAATAAGGGTTGTTCTGAGACGACGAGTCCGGGGTAACCTCGCACAGCTCCAGAAACAAGGCATGAATATCGTCGCCAGCCTCTGCAGTCATGATTGTAGACGCGAGTTCCTTGATATCCGAGTCCGTGAAAACCGGATTCCACACAGATGCCCAAATCACTTCACCCAGCTCAGCATACAGAGCATTAAACCCATGCTGAATCGTCAACCATCTCAGACACTCACTTCGATGCTCCGCTGGAGCGTACACGAAACTCGTTCCAGGACCCGGTTGAGATTGGGGGAGCATGAATTGATGGACGCAAATCAGCATCACCGTCGATAGCAGGGCATTCATGTTGGCCTTGGTGACGCCGGTCGCCAGCTCATCGCGGAAGAGTTGCAATGCCCTCTGAAAGTGGTAGAAGTTCGTCAGCTGGTTCTGGTTATGTTGGGCCGGATGTCGAGCAGCCGGAAGAAGATGACACAGGTGTGCAGCCGAGACACCATTCACTGCGTGCATGAGGTAGGGCTTCTCGAGGGCCAGATCAAAAGCAGTGGTTCGTATGATCTCTTGTCCCATGTTGGATCCCATCGAGCAGTATGTGACGGTGCTAAAATGACTAAATGTGTGTCCCATGGAGGTCATTTGACTGGGGATTTCGAATGGAAAAGGAGAAGGCGGGTTGCGAACCAGCGTCAGGGGTACGAGAGATCTTGAGCTCGATTCTTGACTGATTGTTCTGACCAAGGATCGTGACCCATTGTTACTTGAGCAGGAAGACGTAGGAGAACCATGTTGCTGCTGCTGCTTCGGGAGGATGACAGAAGCACGGCATGGCAGTTGGGCTCCTTTGTTATAATCACAAGCAAGTCCATGGCTCTGGCACTTGAGACAACCACCATCTCTGTTCTCATCGCACTAGAGATAATGCATTAGTCCACTCACCAGGCTGTCCGCACATCCGAGTACTCGGAGAGAAAACTACCTTGATTCGTCGCTGTTTGCAGGTCCTGCAGCCGTGCCGCGACTTCTTGTGGGACCTCCTCGTATGGACTGGTGTCTTTTCTGCTTTGGACAATCTGCCGGTCCTTGATGTAGCGGATCCAAGGGTGACCCTGAACACTGACTGCATGGCCTTTCCTTGTTTCAGCGTGGTACGCTGCTGTGTGCCTGGAGGTAGGCTCTGTGCCATAGTAAATTCAACTCGATCGCCGAGTTGGCGCCAACGGTGTCGATGCAGTTGCGGGGAGAAAACTGCAAGGATGCAGAAGGGATAGAGGGAGGATTGATACGATATTTGCCCGTCTCGACGTTAGGCTGCCACATTGTCCTGGGATCGTGTCGACTCGGGCGCGAGGTAGTGGGAAAGGAAATAGACGAGTCTGACGGAGAGATCGAGATTGCCTTGAAGTCATTTCGCGCATCCGTGAGGGAGATTCATCTTTGCGGGGATTGTCAGACTTGAACTCATTTTTCGAACTTAGACTTCAGGCACTCGGGGTTTCAAAAAGGGAAATCTTCGTATTCGGATCCTGTAGTCGAATTGAGCTTCGGCTTCAACTGCTTATCCCGACAGGGTCTACTGAATCCTCCTCCTGTGGTCTATATGGGTAGGTTTGGTGCTGGAAATGCGCATGTTTCTTTTTTTCCTCCCCAGAGGGTCAAAGAGACGGATGGGGAATTGTCTACACCATAGGCAGACATTGGTACATACAATTCTACTAGGGGGTTTTCTTTTTTCACGAGCGGACAAGTTCATTGAGATCTTGCTCGTTCGAGTCATCCAGTCCAAAGATCCCTTCAACCACAGAATTTTATCGGACAGCCGGCTCCTCGACTGTCAAACCCCATCCCCCATTTCAGGTCGTATAAGGTCAGGTCGAGTCGAATCGAGTCGAGATCACTCCCAGGTCTTGCCATACTGATCAAAAGCGAACTTTCTGCCCGGATGGTCCGCTCTCAGCTTTGCATCTCCGGGGGTGCCAAACAAATTCTCCCGTGCCGTGCTCTCGTCGGGCGTCGGATAGTCCTGGTTGTATCCCCTCCTCTCCAGCTCGGGGATCAGCAGATCAACCACATCCTCCCACGCCCCGGGCACGACGACATGGCCGATGTTGAACCCGTCCACATCGCCTTCATTGAGCCACCGCTCCATCTCGTCGGCCACGGTGACGGGGCTACCCGCGATGAACGTTCCACTGCCTCCGATGGCTTGGAAATTGCCCAATTCCCGGGGGGTCCAGACCTGGCATCTCTCAGGCTTAGTCGTCAGAGCTTCGATGGCACGGTCGCTGAGGCCTTTGTATGCCGGATGATTGCGGTCCGTGGGGAATGGTTCGTCGATGGGAAACTGGCTGACGTCGATCTTGGTGATTCCGCAGAACAGGGCGAGGCCGCCCTCGGGAATGGCATATTTTCGATACTCGTCCAGCTTGGCCTGTGCTTCTTCGTCGGTCGGCGCGAGGATCGGGGTGAATTGGACGAAAAACTTCAGATCGCGAGGGTTACGGCCTTGAGTCGCTGCCAGCCGGCGTGTCTCTGTGATCTTGCCGCGCAAATATCCCGGGGTTCGTCCTCCGATGAAGATGCATTCGGCGTGTTTCGCTCCAAACGCTGCGCCTGCTCTACCCTACAGTTAGCGGGAACACGCATAGTGGCTTGATTCTGCCAAGTTTCGCAAGGTCCCAATACTCACGGTGACATGCCCGCTTGAAAGAGCACCGGTGTTCGTTGTGGTGAAGGATCGACCAAGTGAGCGCTCACACACTTGAAGAAGCGGCCTCGATGCTCTATCTTCCGGACCTTGGACGGGTCGGTGTATGTCGCATTTGCAGAGTCTTGCACAACGGCGTCATCAGCCCAAGAACCCTCCCAAAGCCTGTCTCAATGTTTAGTTAACAGGCCTACAGTTTATACCCAACCATCGACATGGAGAGCTGACCACATCAGAGTCCGATAGAGAGAGGCCTGGACTTACTTGTACATGAGGTTCAGATACTCCTCGGCCATTTCGTAGCGCAGATCATGCTCGGGCAGTTGCTCCAGGCCCACAGCCCGGGCAGCGTTGTCCGACCATGAGGTCACAATGTTCTATACGCACCACACGGTCAGTCAGTTGGTTCATGCCAACGCAGAACTGACCTGGGTTCGGATCGGGTCGAAGCATTCCCAATGACTACTCACCCAGGCAATGCGGCCCTTGGTCACATGGTCCAAGGTGGAAAAGCGTTTGGCCAGAAGAAAAGGCGGTTCAAAAGTCGTACACGAAGTCACGCCAAAAGCCACATTTTTCGTGACTGCTGCCATGGCCGAAATGATCTGTCGCGTGTAAGTGTCACAGAACTATTTCCAAGATGCGAATTTCTTGGATTGATCAACCTACCACGAAAGGATCATACATCGGCCACTGGGTGCCCGCTCGAATGGCCGGCGCATGACTCCCGCCAAAGACATCGTGCGATCCGAAATTGTCGGCGAGAAAGAGGGCGTTGAATTTGCCCCGGTCGAGCAGTTTGGCGAGGTTGATCCAGTAGTCCAGACGGTTCTTGTACTTGGACTTGTCGACCGGGTTGCGCCATTGTCCTGGGCTTTGACGATGATTGTGATTGTCAGTTGATGTCTTCATATTCGCGCAGAGTGCAGAGATCGTCGTGTTCAATGTTTGAAAGCAGCGCACTTCACTGGAACTCACCTGATGTGGCCAATCCCATTCATGTCAAAGGCATTGAGCAAAATGCGCTTTTTCGGCTGAGGAGGAGGAGGAGGAGCATCGTCGACAATCGCGATCCTCGCCTGCTTGTTGTTCTCGCCGTCGTTGCTCATCTTGCCTCAATCTTGGTAGCCCTCTAAATGTCTCGTTGAAGATTGGGAGCGAAACGCACCTTTTGAGAAAATCAGTCTGCCACAACCACCCTATATTCTCTGTGCGCTCCCTCCCTCTCTCCCCTTCCCCCTTTGGTTCTTGGCCACCTTGCCGCACAGCCAGCCTTGCGATCCCAATCAGCCTTTGACCAGTCCACCCGGGGCGGATATAGCGCAGATAGCTGCCGTCTCCGATGTCGCCTTTGCGACCCGGTTTATCGTTGTTACCATCCAGAACGATAATGATGCGATCAAACCTAGTTGACGACCGGTATGAATATCTCTTTGCGCCAAGTATCATGGTCCATGGTCGAGGACCCATGGTGGGGACGACGTTATCTGGGGACCCATGAAGTTGAAGACAATGGCCTAATCGGGAATACTTCGCTCTGGGTCTGTCACGCAATTCCAACGTCTGAAGTCGACACACCTGCCAAGGGAGGAGGTTGACAGTGCTTTCAACCACTGATGTTCCGTCGAGCACATCAGGACATGATTCTTCTATCTGCACAGAGACACCATCGTCTGACTCGTAACCAAGCTTGAGCAAAACGTGGCCGGTAAATCTTGCACTGCCAAGCGACAACAAGAAAACAGCAAGCAAACAGCAAGCACCAAGGTCTACGGTAGACTTTGTCGACAGTTTGTGACGGCGGTTTGACTTCCTTCTGATGAAAGCAAGTTCATAGCGTTGCCCTTTTTCGGTGCCTCCGCCAGCCGTCTATTACCGGCGCTCATCGTTGCATCAATTATAGAGGAGAAAGGAATAATAAACATCATTCTCTAAAAAGAAAAAAAAAACCTTCCTGGTCTCAGACCAAGTCCTCGTGCAAGCGTCTGAGGTCTACTTTTCCCACCTCTTTCAGGTAGTATGTTACTGCGTCAAGGTCGTTGGCCTCGTCGAGGACCGACCTCCCATCACCCCAGAACCCGAGGAACCGGTTCTTCGCAGCCTTGCCAGCCACGCTAACCACATCCCCACCACTCTCGGTACCGTGTTGGTCCTCGCTTCCTATGCGAGCACCACCTAGGGTCTCAAAGGCAAAATCTTCCCACCTGGGCTCGGCGAGAACCTCGAGCCTTTGTCTGGTTGTTCCGGGAAACCCAATGACATTCCTCGCCCTGCCGGTGTGGCCCCCGAGTTTGAAATAGCTCCGGCACCCGTCGTTGACAACTGAGTCTTTGAAATATCGGTCGACCACCTCGCTAAACTCGCTTGCGGCGGCCAGAGTGGGACTCACGGTCGCGTACTGGTGTCGTTGTATTTTACGGATCACCTTGGCAATGTATGTTGCAGAGATTTCGCACTGGTAGGGCACAGAACCCCCGAACGCATTGCCTTGAGCCTGTAGCACGAAAAAGTAGTTTGGAGTCTGTGGTGCCATGGCGCCCATGTATGTCTCGGGATATCCCACTTTGCCACCGGGACGCCAAATCTGAGACAGGTCATCGCCGTCCTTGTTGATGGTTGGGAAGCGAGGATAGAATCCGTTCTGGAAGCCCGTGGCAAGGATGATCACATCCACGTTTCGGACGCTACCATCGCCAGTCTTCAACCCGTGCTCTGTGACCTCGATGATATTGTCGTCGATGAATTCAACCTTGGGCCCGATAATGGCCTCGAGATAACCCGGTGCAGGGGTGAGCCGCTTGCAACCGGGCGCATAATCCGGAGTCAGTCGAGCCAGCCATTCTTTGTCACCATGGAGACGCTGCAACATGGTCGAGAGAAGGCTCTCACGCAGTTTGTTGTTCGCTTCAGTGCCCAGCTTCCCGAACTGGTTGTTAACCGCGCCGTAATGTTGTTTGTCGAGTCCCTTGCGGTAAGCCAGGTATGCGGCTGGGTTTTCCCGAAATGTCTTCTTTTCGTCTTCGCTGTAGACGAGACCCCCCGGAATTTCAGCTGAAGCTTCTAGCAGGCCTTGACGAAACGTCGGGCTGACATAGGTTTTGGAACGGACATAGTGGTCAATGTGGGCAACTTGGGACACAATGTTGGGCAAAATCTGCTGACCAGATGCCCCATTCCCGATGATGGCAACTTTCTTGTTGTCCAGAACGATGCTTGGATCCCATCTGGCGGTATGCACGACCTTGCCTTTGAACGTCGCCAGATCCTTGATGTCGGGATAGTGAGGCTCATTGACTCTTCCAGGAGCCGAGATCAAGAAATCGGCACGGTTCCTGAAGACCTCGCCAGTCAAGAGGTTTCGTACTTCAACGTCCCACTCTCGTGTGTCTGCGATCCATCGAGCAGACAAAACTTCATGCGATAGCCGAAGATTTGGCTTCACTCCATAGTCTTCGACCACTCGGGCATAGTACTCCTGGATCTCACTGCCTTTGGAATAGTACTCGCTCCAGTCAGTGTTGGGCGCAAAGGTGAGTTGATACACGTGGGATGGCACGTCGCATCTGACACCAGGATAAGTGTTTTCAGCCCAAGTGCCTCCAACCTTGCTGTTCCTGTCGTATACGGTGTACGTCAGATTGTCGACTTTGTGGGAGAGCAAAACTGCTGTTGCAATTCCGCCGATTCCTGCACCGACGATGATGGCGCTAACCGGTCTGCTCGACTGGGATCGACCTGGCGGCACAGGAATGTCCTCATCAGGCGTGGTAATTGCACTTTGCGGGCCTCCTGTCTCTCCATCAGAATCATCGGTTACTACTGGAGTGGGCAGTCTCGAGCTATTTTCAGACAAGAGAGCCATGTTGGTAGAGGACAATGACCCCAAGGGTTATCGAGTAAACTTGTCAATTGGACAAACCGTCGGGGTTCATTCGCGACCCTATAGATAATGTCTTTTGGAGCAAGTATTCTGAAGATCTTTGTACAAAGAAATCCACCGCCCTCGCGTGCTGGATCTATAAAACCCGCCCATGCGTTCTTGGCCGGCCTCGAACATTGTAGCGCGTTTCGGACCATACCAGCGGGTCGTTTTGCCAGGGAGGAAAGGGATGTGGTCCACAACTTGTCAATAACGGTGCGCGGTACGATTCTTGGATGGCGTGCTCGCCTATATGATTCCGATCATCGGATACAATAGATAAGTCTTCAACGGTCGGATTGGGCATGCCGTGTGAGGCCAAAAAGAAAAAAAACCACAACAAAAAAAGAGTTCGACGAGGCAGATGTCGTGATTCCATGGCATGTAGATAGCGCAAACTGAAGTTGAGGCTTGCGAACCCAGACGACTGGATTTCCCCATGACCGAAGATTTAAAAAGGTATTTAGAGAGCACTCCATGCCCCCTGTTCACTGCAAGACGCTTTCTGGCAAGCGGATAGATAGTTTTGACTTGAAGAAACAAAATCTACCACATCCATAGAGCCATGTCGAAGCAGCAGGAAGACGTCGTGATTACCGCTGTGGCGGGTTCGGAGGTCCTCAGCGACTCCAAAGAAGAACTTCCGTTGACCTCTGAGAAAGCAAACGCTCACCCGGCCCAGGATAGAGGTTTTCTTGCCTGGTTCGACAAGAATGATGGACCAGTGGAGCGCCGCTTGGTCCTGAAGCTTGACTTTACCATTCTCTCGTTTGCCTGCATGGGTTTCTGGGTGCGCATATCCCAGTCGTCCGTTTGTGTCTTGAGGCAAGCTGACATGTCATTAGGTCATGTACATTGATCGCGGCATCCTCGCCAATGCTTATGTTAGCGGGATGAGAGAAGGTATGAGATGATCTGGCATTGTGTGTTTGGGGACATGGACTGATATCGCCAACAGACCTCAAACTACTCCGGAACGAATACGTCCAGCTGCAGTCTGTGTTCACTGTGGGATATGCAGTGTATGTCATCGTCCAGGGATATCGACTTCGTACTGACCATGCGCCTAGTTCCATGATTCCATCGACGCTGCTCGTAACCAAGATCCCCGCTCATATCGTGCTCCCGACCTCAACCTTCCTCTGGGGCCTTTTCACAATGCTTTGTTTCTGGGCCAAAAGTTTCGGTCAGTTGGCGGCGTACCGACTCATCATCGGTCTCTGCGAAGGACCCTTTTTCTGTTCGATTCATTATGTCCTTGGGAGTTGGTACCGACCAGACGAGATTGTGCGTCGAGCTGGTATTTTCTACATGTCATCTGGCGTCGGAACCGTGTCGACGGGTGTTCTCGCTGCGCGAATCTATCGCAATCTCGACGGCAGCCTTGGACACGCGGGATGGAGGTGGATGTTCCTGATCGGATCCCTGTGCACCTTTCCCATCGCCCTCTGGGGGGCAACTTTCTTCCCGGGTGCGCTTAGGACCTCGAAGAGATGGTTCCTTACCGAGGAAGAGCACGCTCTTGCGCTGGAGAGAATGCGCTTGGTGGGTCGCAAGTCCCCGCAAGGCTTGCCGTTTTCTTTCTCATCGGTCAAGAGGTTCTTTGGTCGATGGCATTTCTGGGTTCTCGTGCCTTGGAACATCATCTGGATTCTCGGCATGGGCTGGTGGCAACAACACATTCTGTGGCTCAGAGCGCAGCCGCAGTACGACACCTTCCAGGTGAACAACTATACAGTCAGTCATCCTCCATTGTACATCGAGTGTACCTCACTGACGCTCCGATCTAGGCCATCAGCCCAAGTTTGGGCGTCGTCTTCATCTTTACCTTTTCGTGGGTGGTCGACAAATGGGGTGATCGGGCCAAGATCCCTTTGTTCGGCTTCGTCACGTTCATGACATTCATCGCTGCCTTGGGCTTTGTCCTGTACGACCAGTCATCGTTCGCCTGGAAATGGTAAAGTCTCCCAGTCAAGGTTCGTAAGATTAAGCTGACATGGTGCTAGGTTTGCCGTGGCCATTGGTTATATGCTTGTATCTCTGTCACCAGTCATATATTCGCATGCCAACCTGGTGTGCGCAGGTGATGCAGAAGAGCGAGCCTTTATCATCAGCTCCATGCTCGCCACTGGGACGGCCTTCAACTCTTGGGTTCCAATTCTCGCCTGGCCAACCGTGGAGGCACCCAGATTCCACAAAGGGTACATCTTGACCATCACCTTGCAGCCAATTTACTTCCTGTTCAGTGTCTTTGTCTTCATCTTCTCTCGAAGGATGATGAGAAAGGAGAAGGCTCTCAGGGAGGCGGCTGAGGCACAGCAGCCGGTGGCATGAACATCCCGCACTCGACTGATTGGTTTGAGGACCTATTGGAGAAGTGCCTCGTTTGGGAGAGGGCGTGGACTTGGGTGGTGGGCATGGTCATGAAGATGGGAATGAGTGTGTTGGTCGGCCATAGTGTCGGTCTCAAGACGTTCTCTGTCGTACGTATCAAGCTGCTACGTCCTCCGAGTGAGTTGGACAATGTTGAAATAATGAGGGGTCGTCTCAGTCACTCGGTTGTAGGTCGGCGGGCTATTTCCATGCGGCACTTGGATCGACTGCGGCTCTGGGCAAGGTCAGCGAAGGACCACGGTGGTTCCTATGGTTACAAGCAGTTGTTGAGGGGTAGAGATGCAAGGTGGTTCAACGACTATTGGCAAGTCGTCCAGCAGTAGCATGGCGGGGTCCATAGAAGAGAGGAAAGAGATCTCTGCTCAACACAATGAATGGTAGGTGAGAGGTAGCATTGGGCTACAGTACTCGGTAGTGGTAGGTGTGGTCAGTTGGAGCACGGCGGCGAAAACAAGGAGAGCATGTCCAACTCGGCCCATGCTGAAAGCAAAAGTTATTACACCAGGCTCAACACCAACCAAAATTGTAAAGCCGGTCCAGAATCAATGCATCGCTAGAGGACAGCCACGCTATGCTTCACCAACACCCCGTTGCGAGCTACCTAAATGCTCGTACTGTCAACTGTATCAACCCAAGCGACAACCATCACTGGCCCTGGTGAATGCGCCCTGGAAGAAGTCTAGCATGGCAAAATAATGAAAGATGATGCCCAGGACCACAGCAACATGCCAGATATTGTGACTGCATCCAATGTAGTCGAACGTTCCAGGCCACCACTTTTCAGGTACTTGGCTTGCGTAGATGAGAGCTCCTGTGAAATACACCATGATACTTTTGGCAACGGGAGCGTAAAAATAGAAAGTCCAGGCAGCTCCTCGCGTATAGTTCAGTTGTAACACCGGCGCAAAGCCAACCACGACAAAGGTGACAAAAAATGCCACCCGGAACCAAGCCATATCGGCTCGATTGAAACTCTCCCGCCACGGCAGGATCGCTCCGGCTATTCCCAATGCCGTGGTCAGACTCATATAAATCGCTCGCGAGATGGGTTCGCAGTAAAAGGCTGTCCACTCAGTGCTAAGGATGCTCGCCGCCACCAGCAGGGAAATGCCAGTATAGTCGACACAAGCGAAACGATCGAACAAACGCTTGTCCGAGATGCTGTTCATAGTGTGCCACATGGTGGAGCAGATCATGCACTTGCAGGCAGCGGCGAAGAAACAGGCCGCAATCAGGACGTCCATTTTGGTGGACAGAGGAAATGTTGATGACGAAGGATAGTAGTAAAAAGCCACAGTAAGAACAATGAGCAAGCCGATGGTGTGTGACCAAATGTTCACCATCTCATTGTGTGCGTGAAACATAGTGGTGAGACACTCGAGCTGTGTCTTGTTGAATCGGTAGCCCTTGAGGATGTGGGGATTATTCCTCCAGGGCGTGGGAAGATCTTCGTAATGGATCAGCCTGGTCTCGGCAGCTCGGGTCAATGCGTGAGAGACGGAGTCGGCGAGCAAATCTCTCGCCCGAAAAGCTTTGTCGAGACCGTCTTCCAGTATCTCCCGGGTAGCATTGAGGGAGTCGTCGACCTTCTTCCATCCTGAATCAATAAATTGCTTCTTCCTTTCAAGCATCCCTGACTCGAGCTCCAAGAGAAAGGATTCCATAACCCGCATGCCCTCTTGTGCTTTGTGTTCCAGACTTTCTCGAGACGGCATAAAGTCGTTGTACCTGGTCTCCAGAGTATCGACCAGAATCAGGGCCCGATGTCTCGCAGCACCCCATAGTAGTTCACCAGATAAAGTAGGAGCACATGAATCTCGTACATCACTTAGAGCTTGGTAGGCTCGCTCCAATTGAGCATCAAAATGTAGAAGGCTCTCTTGGCGGTACTTTTCTAGTCTGTCCAGCCTACTTTTCAGCTCGCTTAGAAACAAATCGACTCGGACGAAGATCGCATCGGCGTTGCAGATGCTCGACTGCCGTCGTCGGGGAAGGGTGTTATAAGAATGACGGCGGCCTCGGGGCAGGAGCCGAGTGCGTTCATCGTCTCTCGCAGGACTGGACTCGCGGCTAGAAGAGGACTCGAATGTGACTGTTTGAGTTGCACAGGTCATATTCGTGAGATCTGCAGCATGCGGCAGCTTAAGCGGACGGCGGGGGGAGCAATAAAGACAGCCAGGAGGTCGAACGCTCAACTAAAAGCGGGTTCGGCGTCTGACAGCAAGCTGCTGAGTGGCGCAGTCGATATGTCGCGAGAAGTAATGGGAGTGATATAGGAGGTGAGAAAACAGTCTGAACGAGGGGAGAAAGGTAGAGAACGGTAAGGACTGGCTCTGAAGGGAAAGAATGAACACTATGACTATTTAGATACCATGCCAACGTCAGTTTCTCGAGGTGGGGATTTGGTGAATTGGTTGAAGAGAGTGGCAACAGGGAAACAGACAAGGTTCGAAGGCAGTGAGGAAGAAGTGCAGGAAAAGCGAGGCGCATGATGACCAAGAGAGTCATTTGATCCAATATATGAGCATTTTTGGGGTCTGGTCGCCTCAAAATTAGCTCACACCTTGTTCAAATGACCGTCTGACAGATGCATTGACCCGCCCAGCTTGGAGTGCCACGAGGTGCTTGGCCTCGTTGGGTACAAAACACCACTTCAGCATCTTCACATGCAATGCTCTCCCTATCCAATTGGCTGCGTTACTCTATCATCCCCTGCATCTCTGAATGTACACTGGCTGATTTTGGGTTGAAACTATGCATTCCATCACTGGACATGTGCTTCGCTTTTCGGAACCAGTGCGACATTGTTGCTCCTTGGCTGCCTTTTCCACCTCCATGGTGCACCCACGCCTCCCACTCAAATTCCGGATTGGTTAACTTGGTGCATTGGCTTTGATGTGCGCAAAATGTGCCGGGCAGACTCTGGTTCCTGAAGACGCTGCTTGCTCTCAAGTACACTCCTTCTTTCGAAACCGTCCTTGAATCCAGCATCGGTACATTTTGATGCGCCGTTGACGGTTGACGATTAGTCGACGATCCACATCCAGATTGCATATGTCGAAGGCTCCACCCCAGATCGTTTCCAGTTCCTCCTTTTCGAAGAAATATACTCTGGTGCCGTCTCCACGAACATAGAAATTATCCTCCATCCATCTACCAGCCTTGAAGCGTACTTGTGCGAGATCTCCGCGGCCATAGTCTCTGAACAATACTTCCCCTCCTGGCTTGAGCACTCGCTGAATGTTGACCAGAGCCTGTTGCCACTGCCTCGGATTCAAGGCCGAGAAGATGAAGATCATGATCACCACGTCCACGCTCCCTTCGTCTACACCTGGCGGCAGGGTTTCATCGGCTACATCCCAGACCTCAGCCACCATGACACCGTTTGACTCTGCGTATTCGTTTGCGCTCCTCATTGTTTCGACCGCCTTTTTGCTGAAGTCCACCGCAAATAGCTTCAAGTCCGGGTTTTCATTCAGTCTCAGGATTGGAAACGCCGTGTTTCCCGCTCCCGCGCCGATTTCGAGAACTACTTTCTTACCAGCATCTGGCTTCGTAACCTCGCCCAGGACAGGAAATTCTTGAACAAGCCACTTTCGGTCCTTGAAGAATGTGCTTGTCTTTTGCTTGTAGAACAGGTCCCACCATTTCTCAGGGCGTTCGTTGAAGCGTGCCCTGTCAAAGTCCGAGACAGGAGAAGCGCGTTGCGCAGCATATTGGGTCTCGCAGTACTCGTAATGGGCCGTGTCAGGCTCCACATGATCCCATGCATTGTAGGCAAAGACATCATCGTCCTCGGACAAAAATCGCTGTCCGAACTGGAAAGGTTGTGATTGTTTCGCATTCGTCGCAGGGTCATGCGACAGGTGAGGTGGGATTGTCTCCGCGGCAGATTTTCCCTCGGTGACATTTTTGTCATGAAAGGTTCCAAGATCGAGTGACGAGATCGCCTCTTCAATCCCCCTATCGGGCGCCATCTTTTGGAGGGTGCTGAATATTAGGAAAGGGTTGTGACAAAAAGTTGTTTGACAGAAATATCAAACTTGCGGTGCGGAGAAAGTTCAACTCCGATTGGCCAGGAATTTCACCTGCCAAACACGACCCTGTCAACCACCACTGCGCCTTATTCTCGTCTTTATCGTCCTTGTAAATCCCTTCTGAACTCGTTAGAGAGAGAGAGGATATCGAACCGCCCAGAATGGCCATTGACGATCTAATAACAGATCCCTCCCTGCAGCCGTTGCTGCAAACATCCCACGCGACTCTAGCGCAGACACTTTCCGTCTTGACCTGGTTAGAGGAACACGCGGCGACCTCAACCCCTACACTTGAGCAAAAGCTTGAGCTGGCGCAACAACACAAGATCCTGAACGCGTACCTGGCCAAGCTACGAGGTCAGCATCGACAGGCTGCCTTCGGTGTTCGGGCGACCAAGCAGGAGACGGCAGAGGCCAGACAGGAAGTGGACCGACTACTGTTGCAGCTCCAGAATCTGTACTATGAACAAAGACATCTGCTCGGCGAGATTGGCACTTGCGAGGCGTACGACCATCTCTACATGCACCTCCCGCTCCATCCCTTGGACGAATACATCGCAATGTTCCCCGACCAGGCAGACCTCCCGGAACAGGAGTTGATGCCGTTGAGGATCGAATATGAAAAGCAGGAGCGGGAGAAGATGGAGCAGAAGAGGTTGGAGCTAGTCAAGATCAAGGATTCCCTGGCCAAGGAAAATACCAGGAAGAAAGATGAGCTGAAGAAGATGGACGAGAAACTGGAGGCCATGATCGATGGTCTCAAACCCCTGGAAGAAGCGCTGCAGAAAGAACTGTAAAAAGGGACACCCATAACACCCATCACTGCAGTCAGTACGACGCTTAAGATATCTACCGAGGTTCCAAACCCTCACTACTCGACGATGGAGGACTAGTCTTGTGGCTTTGGTCAACTTCGGAACAAAACCTCATTGCAGACACACTGGTACAGTCGCAACAGAGCTCGCTATTGCGTCTTGCGCGACAAGTTGTCTATCGACTGCGCTGCCAAGGACCTTTATTTTTGCTCTCCTTGGGCCATGGTTTGTGTCTCATTCTACCGTTGCGGACTACTTTCAATACCGTCCTCAATCGGTGTCACTCGGAGACATAAGTGGTGCGCGCAATCAGCAGATTTTGCGTACTTTTACATGTCCAACTAGCGGCAGCGAGCAAAGGCAGCATCAATATCACCAGTCCTCACAAGGCCTCCACAATTGTGGCGGAAATTCTTAATGAGCGCCCTGCCTTAACCCGAATGGGATAAGAGCACCTTCAAGCGACTCCCGCCTGGTCGGGTACAGGACAACTCGTGACCTGCTTGCTGCTGTTGTGAACCTATGAGCAGAATCTTGGACCGTCAGCTTTATAATGAATGCTCAGATATTTTCATGCGGTGACTCAGATCGGAGAACTGTTTGGCTCAGGAATCTTCCGCTTCCAGTCTCGATCTGGTAGGAGGTCATTTTGTGAGACAAAGTGCTCAATCCTTCGCGGCGAGCCGATGTCAAAAACAAGTAGTACAGTGACGAGGAATAGCATTAAGGAGTGATTCACTATTGACATAAAGGTAACTAACTATCATATCGATAGTATTAGCTGTATCTGATCTGACCGCCACCTCGTCACTATTGAGTAACTACTTTGAATCCTCAGACGACTACTCACTGTCTATCGGACTGTGCCATTTATTCCTTCCAGAGGTTGGGCGGTACGCTGCATGGTCTCCTCTGATTTCCAGAGGCACGAGAAATTTCAAAGGCCATTTACAATACTTGAATGGCCGTGCCGATTCTACACGCAAAGTGTGGACCTTCTGGCGGCTGCTGGGCTTGTCCTGTAACAGTAGTCACTCGGCAGGCGGTACATGCGATGGGAGAACAGCTCACCTCATGACCTACCGGTCACTCACCGTTGTCCCGACAGACCTAGTGCTTTGGGTGAAGACATTAACAGGCAGAAAGACCCGCTCGGCATACCGACGCGTTGCAGATGCTGTCCAGGCACCAACGCCGGACTTTCCTGTGATTATTCCAGATGGTGGAAATACTTCGGTGGGGAACGGAAAACGGCAGGGTGGATATCTTCGCTCCATTGCAGTTGGCGACAGTGGCAGTTGAGGATGCAACTTCACTAGGAGTCCCCGTGTCAATGAGGCAGCCCATGTTACGAGTCATTCGAGAGGAGAATTCCATTACGGACCTTTGAGCCTACTTGGTCGTGGTAGCGTATCTCATTCTTGTCCCATCTTGTCAGTTGTTCGGTGTTGGCACAAGTGCATCAGACCTGTGGGATCTGGTCAGAATCGCCCGATGGAGAGAGCTGCCATGCCTTGCTCGGTGGTTTATCTGGATAATAGGGACACTCTGAACCCAATCCGGGGGAAGTGGACAGTCAGCGTTCCTGCGTCAGCATCGCGACGTTCGATTGCAACCTCTGCGACGGTTAACTTGACAAGTCGTCCCACAACTGGCTCACACCCATAGTCCGTTGGGGTGACCGCCACCACCGCACCGGCTGCGAAGCCCAACGCGTCGGCATCATCAACCTCCGTCACCGGTGTTGATGTGCTCGCCCGGGCCAGCTTGATTGCATCTTCCGCAGTGATTTCACTCGTAGTCCCAGATCCAAAACTCTTTATCCTTGTTTCCCACGACACCACATGAGGAAAGGGTGATAGATCTGACTCTGCGAACGGTAGATTCGAGCGTACGGTCCAAATGCTGCTGTAAACTTGGAAATCTGCCATGCTAGGCTGCACTCCAAACCAGAAGGCTCGTCCATCCGAGAGGTGTTGCTCAACAATGTCGAGGTGGGCGCGCAGCTGAGTACGTAGGTGCGGTATATCATTCTGTAGACCGTCCACATTCAGAGTACTCCCAAAGAAGGACCGGCGGTCGTCAATCAACGACTGCGGCATAAGATGTTTGTTCACACCTATTGCCAGGCCGGAAGCCGTCATGTGGAAGTCTTGATCGGTCCAAGCTGAGAGAGCCATGCACGATGCTCGACTGTTGTTCGGGAAGATTGTAGGCGTTGGATACCGTCGCTCGAGCTCCAGGGCAATGAGCCGTGAATCACAGTAGATGTCGTTCCCAATCTGCATCACGGGAGTCTTGCGATAGCCTCCAGTCAAGGCCTTCAATCTGGGCTTCGGCATCACCAGCTCGGCATCGACGCCTTGCCATGTTAAACCCTTCAGTCCGAGTATAAGGCGGATGCGTTCGGCGAAAGGGGAAGCTGCAAAATGATGCAGAATGATGCTGGGCATAATGGATGACCTGGGGTGGCTTGGTGTGAAGAAGGCTGTGGCATGGAGTGAGTTACATGGGCACTACTCGGTAAATGGGCTTGATGGGCTGTGTCAGTTAGTCTTATTATATCCATTCGTCATTTCAAAGCTTGGCTGGCAGCCTGATGCCTGCCTGTCTGCCTGTCTGCCTCCCTGCCACGCTCCTTAAGGCTCCCACTTCTCACATAGTCTTCACCAATCCGTCTGCCACATCTTCAATGCGAGATTCTGTCGATGCCACTGTAAATACCTAGTTGCACACCGATCAACAGAGCCATGGTTATCATGGCGTCTTTGTTTTCTTGCTGCACCTCTAGCGACCGTCCAAGCAAACCTGAGGCTCCCGCCTATCATACCCGCATCGTCACCGTCACCTCTGGACAGCCTCATCGCTACAGATGTCCCCTTACGCAGCCCCCGAGCTGTTATCACGACAGTCCTCCGCAGTATGAAGAGATCGTTCAGTACCCTTTGACGAACGTAGACAAGAAAACCATTCCCATCGAGTTTCAGGTAACCGTGGATGACGAAGATCTGCCTCCGCCTGTATCAGCAGTATCACCTCGCTCTTCTATTGTCTCGATACCTTCCACCCGATTGACTGACCTGACCGCGGCACGGACCGGAGAGACAACTCACCAAAGTGGAAGAGAAAGCCTTGAGCGTGTTTGGACTCGAACTAGTCTCCCTGCGTACTCAGACAGGAGTTCAAGCCCGGCGGCTTTTTCGGTGGCAGCAGGAGAGGATAGTCGAGACATAGTATGGCAACACCCTGTCATGACGAGCAATTGGTTCGAAGTACTGCGGCAAGAAACGCAGACTACGCAAAGCAGGAACAACAACAGACCAAGCGGTGAAAACAGGGCAATGCGTCCAGGATTTGGATAATGCATTCTGCAGTTGGTTGACAATTACAACAGCCAAACCACACTCTCTAATGATATGACACGGAACCTCTGCGACCGTCCAAAAGACACAATAAAGTCCCAAGGCCATGCGTCTGCACGAACCTAGGCTTGCGATCCAAGGCCCTCACTGCTCAAGGAGGGAGGTCGATCTCAGGGCGTTGCCAGGACTAGCCACCTCGGTGTTGTCACTAGTGCCTATCCCACTACAATGCACATCAAGGTCGAGGACACGGTGGTGCAGAATGCAGATTTGGTGGTCGACTACCCGGTCAATTATTCACAGTGAACTTCATGGACGGGCTCGGGACAATGGCTGAGAAGCCGCACTTTCAACAGAATTTTCAGTCTCAGATAAGTACCTGAAACTGGCGGTGTCGAGGACGCATCTCAGCCTTCCTAGTCGACACGACGACACAATTCTCGAGACTGAGACCGATAGCAGACGCAGCCAAATGTGGTGATAGATCAGATAGTGCAGCAAACGTGGTCTCAGATGATGCAGAGGAAAGGGAGAAAATCCGCACGACCGTCGTTACTTTCGCCTTTTACATAGAAGATATATCTATACCTGAAGGCCCAACCTCGCAATAATGAAAACGCTCTTGTTTCGATGATCCACAAGCAGCGACTACTGCCCACACAATCATCCTGAACATGATCATCCTACACATGGCTGATCAACAATCTGGGCCTCTACTAAGCAACGTGGAAACGACTCCTGGGTCGAGGCTCAACTACCGAGCACCAGAGCAAGAAACCTGGGAGGGATGACGTAGGATGCTTGGTTCCCAGTTTCCCCAGGATCGCTACACATCGGGGTATCCCAGCGAAGCGACAAAACGGAACTCGGATGATCCAATAAGATAGAAACGCACACTCGCCGTCTGGTGCCGTCGCCAAGAAGATCCCGCCTGAACGGCCTTCGCGGGGTCTGGGTATTGATCGACATGATGGTTGATCTTTAGTCGCATTTTTCAGTCGTCGTCGGCTCCCTCTCCCAACATGTGGAGAGAAGCTTCAAACAACGTCGTTCTCTGCGTCTTTCCAGACTGCGTGCATGGTACGCTGTCAAATGGCTCAGTGACACTAGGACTGACGAGTGATCCCGTGCCGGACGGATTGGAGACATCTATGGGCCGGGAAACCTCGAGGCATTCCTTCCCCTGGGTTGAACCCCTTCTACAAAATGGCGTCGAATTCCAGTGCCTCCTCGAGCTCCTTTTCGTCAGCAGCAGAAGGAATTACGGGGGGCTACACCGGCGACAGTCTCACCATCAAAGTCATGATCGCGTTCTTCCTCGGTCTATCGCTGTATAACGCTCTCGAGTTGCAGGTACTCATATTTGGTACCTTTAAAAAGTTCAAGGGCCTTTATTTCTGGAGCCTGGTCGTTTCCAGCTTGGGCATCGTGCCTTACTCAATAGGCTTCATCTTCAAATACTTCTCGATCCTCATGAGCGCGAAGTGGTTCTCCCTGCTGCTATTGAGTATTGGCTGGTATCCTATGATTACAGGACAAGCAGTTGTTCTGTATTCAAGACTCCACTTGTTGTTGACAGGCGAAAGAAGAGACAAGATCCTGAAGTGGACGAAGTGGATGATTATCGTCAATGCGATTGTTCTGCATATACCGACAACGGTTCTGACCATCGGATCCAACAGTGACACGCATACCCGTGCCTTTGTGGACGGATACAATGTTATGGAGAAGGTCCAGATGTGTGGCTTCTTTCTCCAAGAAGTTATTCTGTCGTCGATCTATATTATCGAGGCTATTCGCACACTTCGCTCCTCGGTGCAAACAAATACCAAGAGACTCATGTATCAACTGTTGGCGATCAACGTCTTAATCATCACGCTGGACCTGGGCTTACTGGGGCTGGAATGTGCCTCGCTGTATATCCTCGAAACAATCACAAAACCGGCCTTTTACTCGATCAAACTTAAGCTGGAATTTGCCATTCTTGGGAAACTGGTCGATTTTGTCGGTGGAAGGAACTCATCACTTCCGTTTACACGAGATGAGAAGCGAACCTCTTCGGCTCTGACTGGAGGCACCGACATATCCGAGTTCGTGGACCTCACAAAGGTCGGCACTGATGTGACAAGGATATCTCAGCGAAAGTGGCCGACCACTGGGAACAGGGCTGATACCAGAAACCGGGACTTCGATATGGAGATCGCGAGACTGGAGCACGTGGAGACGCTTCCGTCAGAGGCAAGGATACCCAACGGAGAGTTGGGGCTCGCAAGGTAGTAAGAGACTGAAAGCTTGAGCCAGAGCTTTGATGTGGTAGACACTCTTCGGCACAATCAAGGATATCAGACGCCTACCAAGATGTCATTGCGTATGTCAGGTCTTTGTTGTCCGGAAAGACAGGCTGAAGATGGCTATTACACTTCTCGCGTAGAGGTATATTCCTCACGAGCGAGTGTTTGGCTGTTTGGCTGTTTGGCCGCTCCACACCTGAGCACCAGAACTGGGTCGAGCTCAGGGGTTGGTCGATATGTCCCGCAACGGTGATGGCACTCATCAGAAGAGGATGTTCGACGAGCAAGCTCAAGTGTTTCTGCGGGAAATGACATGAGTTCAACTACCAACAGTTACCTGCCTTCCACTGCTATCGCGTTGTTCAAAGGACTTGCGGCAACTATTTCGATGTGCAATCTGATTTCTTCGAGACGCTTCTGCGCCAGATACCAATTCTCAAGCCTTACTCGCCCTCCGCTTTATCAGATAATCCTTCATTGAGACTATGCTTGCCCTCCGACTGGACCCGCCACCTGATCCCACGACACTTCCCAGGCTCTCTCTCCGCTGGCTCATACTCGCGATACTCAGCCGTCGCATGTTTTCGTTATTCGAGCGTGCTTCTTGATCTTCGAATTCGGTGTTGGTATATTTGTTTGCGGCGCCGCCTATTCAAGTTTAGTCCTCTGTTCGTGGGATTGATACACGAAGGGTCTCTATGTGATACTCCGGGGGCTGAGGATGTGGGAATTGGCATGTACCTCGTCCTGTGTGATATCCACCCTCAACGAGTACAATTCCCGGCGCTTGTCTGTCGCATAACAACCTTGCCATCTCCTCATCGGCCTCCTGTTTGCCTCGGAATCTACTTGCCACAGACATGTTTCCTGACCCGCCGATTCCCGTGGAGAAACGGCGGCCTGCATTGAATCCTCCGTGGCCTGTGCCCGCAGCCGGCAAGTGTGTGTCGGCGATCCAAGAGGGACGGCGTACTGCTGTAGCTGTTGAGTCGACGACGTTGCCTGATTGCATTGGTCAGTCTCGTTTTGTGACGAAGATGAAGAAAAGAGATAAGGGAGGGCGGGTGGTAGAACCTGCGCCGCCGCGTCCGACATGGACATAGATGCGACCTTTGGGGTTTGCTGCCATGGTCCTGGGCGTGGGTTCGAGACTGTTTGCTCCGCTCGCGACAGGTATTGCAGTTGGAGGACTATCTCTTGGATAGATCAGCGATGTTCTTCGACCCAGGGATGAAGCGAGTTATCCAGGTGGGACGAAAAGAGTGACGACAGAGGCACACGTGTTCGCTTCGCAAGTGTTCTGATGTTACGAAGCAGGGAGAGCGCTGAATCGACAGAGATAAGGACCTTGCCAGAGATATCACGAGACGGTTGGAGCCAATGAGCACACGACGTGTGCCTCGCGGTGGCGGGGAAGCCAGACGCTGAGGGTAGAGTGAATGAGTGAGTTTTGTGACGTTCAGGCATGAAGAAAGCCAGTTAGATTGCGGGAGAGCTGGCAAAGGACGCGTAGATCTTTAGCGAAGCAGCATGCTCCCCTTGCCGCCTGGCTTTCTGGATGTTGAGGAGGAGTCAAGTTATACTGCTGCATATTCAGGGTACCTAGATACCTATATACTCCCTTCGAGATGTCTCCATTTGCTTTGAAATGAATACCAAGAGAATGCCGGGGGTCGCTACCCCAGATTTTGGCACCGCCTACGGGTCCTTGTGCAAAGCTTGGTTGTGGTTATTTGGTGGGAATGGCACTTATAAGTGGCTCGCTGGGGCACTCTGGGGGCATCTAGGGGAAGCTTGTCATGTGGGTTAGGTAAAGGCCTCGCCCAATGGCCCACCCATTCGAGGCCCTCCCTCTGGTGCCCCTGTCATCATTACCCAGATGACCTCACAGGGCCAAGACCCAAAGATTTACTCGTGATTGTCCTTAGTCCTCGGTGAGGATTGCGGGGTTGATGCACGATGTGCTGTCCACTTTCTTGCATTCTGCGACGCAAAAGTCGATCAGATGGACTTCACCCTCACGTCTAACAGTATAACCGTTGAAACCTCTGTCTTCAAGTTACTCCCACTGACTCCCTCCAGACCCCGTCCACCTTATCGGCTCCAGCCCCCTCGTCGCGATCACTGGATGCAGTCGACTGCAGTCAGTCGTACGAGGACGTGATATTGGACGAACGGAGCCAAATTTCCATGTTCCGTGTACTCAAGGAGGAAGAGGCGGTAAAACGGGGAAGGACCCCCTGCGCTCCCCTTCCTGTGACAACCGACACGGGGTGAAGAGGTTGATGTTGGACAACATGACCTGGAGCAGGGACAAGGCCGCCTACACCAATACCCCTGAGCGAGACTGGATCATTCACCAGGGTGGCTACATGAACTACCGAACACATCGTATACTCCTTTCCACACCACGGCTATCACTATCACTCGTGGGAGTAGTGAGAGAGTATGAGGGCCAGACGAAGAGGAGGAGGAGGAGGAAGATAGGAAGCAACAAGTGCGATTCCTCACAAGATGCTTGGGACAGAGCCGAGGCCCTCCTTATCAGTCTTCGGATTTCTGTCCAATCTCCTGAGCATGCCGTTCTCCAATTCTTATCAATGAGTTGCGCGTGACTACCGCACAATGTACGAGTACGCGATGCTCTCTGGGTTCATATGCGTGCAGCAACCATTCGACAGGGGCCTCTCAACGGTCGCCGTTAAACTTATTTGGTGCTTTTGAGCGCTAGCCAGTTGAACCTACTCGCGGCTATACTGGAATTCCTTGAGAGGATGCCCGCATCAGCACGTTGCCGCTGCGGACTTGCATTTTCCGCACTTCCCCTCCCACCAACTCGAAGCGGGCCTGCAACTACAGCCAACGGCTTCGACATCCCAGCAATCAATGCAGTTGGGGAGGATGACGCGTGGCAAATGCTTTGTCCCAAACCTGTTGCGAAATCTCCCACATGGAGCTTGCGGCAGATGAAGTCAGTTCAGACTCTTATCGGATCTGTGTCTGTGTCCGTCTTCAGGTAGGCTGGCAACCAATGGACTCAGCACGCGGACCGACCAACGACTGACCAAGATCCCAAATAGGCATCGTGCATACAAGCAATGAAAGTTTGCCCTGTCAGTTTTCGGGGTGCAGATGGTCCTTTTGCAAAACACCATTGCACCACAAGTTCGAAGTTACCATGCCACCAACTCCGGCGTCACCATCGAATGACTATGGTGCTGCACGTGTCCCTTGCAGGATATGCTGCCAGGTCCCCCACTGCACCTTAGACTGCCTATGGTCCCCACCTTATGGAGCACTCGGAATTACAGAGCTGTTCTAGGTGCCCCTGAATGCTAAAGCTCACCTGGAGGTACGTGCGTACTACCTCGAAAACGGAGTGACGTCTATGTCAGATGGCGCAACTCACTGGAAAGGTGAACGGCTATCACTTCCTGGGGTTCCAGCGATCCCACTTTGATATGTCAGAGAGCTCGCTTCCTTATCTCAATTCAACAAGCCCCTCCGTCACGACCCGTGGAATATTGACAGTAGCTTGGTTCGGGGCAACAGCGTATGGTGCGGAATAAGAAGGGTGACAATGAATAGCTGCAGGGTGAACCGCATGCGTCGGGGTTATTTCCTCAGACAATGATCAAGAACATTGCATTCATTTCACGCTCGGCTTTCGCTATTACCAATTCGAATACTAAGCGATCGCTCGTTTATTGAACGGAGAATCGCCTGGTGCTCCCGGTTAGCTACCACCAGTTCAGGAAATTCGGAGCATACTGAGACTGATCAGTGTTCCTGGTCATGATCGCTGCCAAATACCGGCAGAAATGGATTCTGTTGCCGCCATTATAATAACAGCCCGTGACGACCAAAAAGAGCGAGATAACGGCCGAGCGAAATAGGGCAATCAACACCTCCCTGTGATCCATGGCTGACCCTCGAGTTGCGCTGTTAATTTTCGCTTCGTCGCTCCCTCCACATGGCACCAGGAACGGTTTCATCCGCTTACCCGCCGATTGACTTGCTTGCTTGAATTGTTTCGCCGCCACTGCCGGAAAGCCACCTCGTTCTTGTTGCCCAGGTCTTACAGTACCTCCACCAAAATCGTGGTGGATGTCAGACGGCACTTGGCGACGAAAAGAGGATACTCCGTACCAACCCGAATACTATACGAGTGCATTCGCTCATGTCAAGTCCGAGGCCGATGGGAAGTCGAGGACTCGGACATACGAGTCCGCAATCTCCCTCTCGCTCGCAGACCTGAGAGGCTGAGACACCCTTCTTCTGACGGGGACACCAATCAAATTATCAAGCGTCATGGTCGTCATCATTGTCATATTAGGGCGCGCCGACATAAGGGGGGATGCCTTAGAAATCCTCTAAACTAAGGGTGTGTGCTGGGTCAGTGGTCGTGGCCGCCACACCATGGCTGAAACGCATCAAGCTCGATCCCCAGTACGATTACTCACACTCCGAGTATGTACTTGTGGGTTGATGGAATGGATTGGTTGATTGTGGGATTCTTTTCCACCGACAATCATATGAACCAACCAAGCAAAAATATTCTCTCCGTGACTGGCCGACGGGGAACGTTGCGATCCTAGTCGCCCATCGACCTCAACCAGCGCTCGACTGGGTATAAGCATGTCAGACTCACGCACCGAGGACGCATTGGGCAATTGGCGGCTTGATATCCGATTGGATCGTTCCTGACCTGATACAAAACCAATGCCTGGCGGAGCCCTGATCAGTGGTCAGTGTCAGGGTAAGCCAGTCAGTCAATCAACGGTCAATCAGTCAGTTGACCAACCATTGCACAAGACCGCGACGGAGAGGGCCAGCCTTGCCTATACTCAGTACGAGGTACGTTTGCTCCATGTATTTTGGCTTTCCACCTTCCACACTTTCCGTCGGCGTGGGCCCGGTCGATCTGCCCTGCGGACGAACCGTATGCATGTACCAACGACCTCGTACTTGTCCTCGGTCATTAGGTACCTGAGTACCTGAATAGGAGCATGTCAGCACTGGATGTTCACGCACACACCACACACATGGCCAGTTCGGTACACCGAACCACCGGGCAGGAATCACATCCTATCCCTGTTTCTATCCTTCTCGTCCTGTAATTTGTTGCAAGATGGGTGGTAGTATTGGATTTGTCACGGGTTTACTACGAGCACCTACTCGTATCCAAGTACTGTATCGAGTATACGGAGTATGACCAGCTGCAGGAGAGGGAACGTCCATCCACCCACGACGGCGAGGCGAGACGACGCCATGACGCTCTTTGAGCCTCTCACACTTGTTCGTAAACAGAAGGTCACTTTGTTTGTGTTCATTTCTCCCTTTCCCCCCTCTTTTGTCGCACTAACTCATCAAATCCCTAATAGTACTTTACTACTTGCACTCGTAAATAACTAACCGTTTGTACTAATAACCTCCCCCCTCTTCCCTATAGGGTTCATGCCTTATAAGGGAATTGGCCATCGGCCATCGGCCATCGGGAAACGCGATCGGGAAACCCAAGCCACACACATACCTACCTTGGAGTACTCCATACCTATTACATACCTATGTACCTCCCTCCCTCCCTACCTACCTACCTACCTACTACGACTCTACGAGTATCACTACCACTACCACTACATACTTACTCATCCACCAACCCCCCCACGCCGCGATGCGGCCCCCCGATCATCTGAGATGTCCTGCGGATCGGAACTTGGCCGCTTTAGCTTAGCAACCCGTGGGTTCAACCATGAGTAATCGGATCGGCCTTTTGCAAACCTGCCCTGCGCCCCTGGGGCTTCAAGCGTCCAGCTACTGCTACTGCTACTGCTACTGCTACTGCTACCGCATCAGCGGTGACGGTGGGAAAGGGGGTGAGTGATGTCGACAATTGGCGAAACCATCATATCAAAAAAGGAAGCAAAAATGAGAGATCGAGAAAGAAAGAAAAAGCAATGGCCAATAATGGTCCATCCTCGTTCGTTTTGAGTGGTGGGTGGTGATACTCCAGGTTCCTCATTTCCACCGTGGGATATAGACAAATAGCGGGGAGGGTGTATTTTGGTTGTATGTATGTGCACAATCCCCAAATCTGGCCTTGGTGGGACTTCCCCTTTCGAGCCTCGAGCTTCGACTTGATCGACCAAAGCCCCATTCCATCTCATCCCATCGATCCATCCACGCTGTCAGCCAGCCTGGGCTCCTCCTCCCTTCCTTCGACCGCATGCCCCAAGGACCCAAGGATCAAGGACTCGCCGGTGCCTGCACTTTAGTCCAGGCCCCGTCCATCGACAACAGTAGCTCATCCAAAGCCAAACCGAGTATGTATGTCCATTACCTTCCAAACAAAGCAAAAGCCAGTAACAAAAGAGAGTAGTTTGAATGGTGCAAAGTCCTTTCCTTCCAGCGCCATCGCTAAGCAAGAAAAAAATAATAACAAAGGTCCGATGTCATCTAACTCCATGCTGGACAAAGACCTTTGGAAGATGTATCAGGCACATCCCGAGCTATTTACTGGTATCCAACGCCGGGATACAATCCTGAACGTAGCTGCTAAACAACCTCAAAAAGTAAAAAAAACTCCACTGTGATGATGACAACCTTTTTGGGGTCTGAAGAATTGGCGATCCGTGGTGCTGTTGGTCCCCGCCAAAAGAGGGTTGAGGGTCGTGTAATAGTGTGCATCAATAGAGGCGAAATATAAAACGTCTGACGGTGACGATGATGAGTCGCAAAGTATAGGACGCCGTAATACCAAGAAGAAGGAATGCAGAGACCTCGCGACTGGATTGTGGTCATGGGTGTTTAATCGGCACATGGACAAATTTCATCAACGGCATCATTCAGTTGCTTTCCAATGGTGGTCGTTCGTAGGGGTTCGTTTCTTCAAGTTTCGTTTCCCACCGTCCTTGGGCTTTGTGCCAGGTGGAGTAGTAGCTGGCCCTCCTTCTCAAATTGCTCCGTTTCGAGGGGATCGTGCAGTGAGCCCTGCCTCTGACAGGATCGCAGTCGCATTCTCACGTTCCGCCGTGTCCGAGATGCTCCACTAGTGCCTCGTATCTCGCCTGCTCGAGAGTATTTGAGTGAGTGGCGTCGAGAAAGGGCATCATCGTCGAGATCAGGTATTGCTTCGAGGACATCATCGGCAAGGATAGATGACGGCAGATCATCAGGCGACTTTCTTTTCAAGCTCGAGGGTGTCGGTGGCAGAGGGTTCATAAGCTCTTGCAACGCCAGAGGTGATCGAGATGATCTCTGTGATACCGTCACTGGCGAAGGTGTCGATGGCTCGGAACAGGGCTCGTCCAAAGAGTCAAGCGGCGGTAATGGGTTATAGGTGTCCACCAAGTGCCGGCAATCAGTCAGATAATCCGAGTGGGGTGAGGTCGGGCGACATGCTTCGTGTGTTGAGTGCATGGTGAAATGGTTGCTGAGCTGCCGAAGTGCCTTTTGCATCAAGGCAACGTGTTGCTTCTCGAAGCCGACACTTCTGGTCCCGAGTTGAGAAATGGCAAATTGCCGCTCATGTGCCAGTCCCAGCATTGGAGAGTCCAAGGCACGTTTGTGCTGGCTTGGTCCGTGTTCCACGTAATAATAGACATTCTCGGCGTTCAATTCCACTCGCCAGTCAGGTTCTTGTGCGCTGCTAACATGTGAGAATTAGTATGAGAGAGCCTGAATAGAAGAAAGGGACACTTACCTCTTGCGAAAGGCGGCCCATGGGATCATGGTTTCGTTGACTCCAGCTCAACTCATATAGATTCGGGGTCGGGTTTCGTTGACACTCGGAGCAGCGAGCGAGAAGTTGACTGATATAAAGTACCGAGTACTGGCATCAGGCTGACGTATGATAGGGTTCAAAAGCAATGACAGATTTTAAGGCAGGTCAAAGCTAAGGCGGTTAGAGATCAGGGGGGGCACTTTGCATCGGACGGTGATATGCCTGTCAGCCCTATCAACACTTAAAGGGAGGGGACCCAATGTTTTAGTTGATTTGGCAATCTGTCGCGAGGGTCCCGGGATGAGCTGACACGAGCTCTTTTTGTTTCTTTCGCAACAAACTCAACCCTCGGACGCAGGTGCCCGTGGGTTCACCTGCGACCTGGAGCAAGACGTTGACGATTGTGGAGTGCGAAATGACAGGTGACGGATGGGTCGGGTGGAAGACAATCCGATGTCGAGTTTTGTGGAACCGCCCGAAGCTGACGAGAACAACCAAACTTAGGCTTGGATAATGTTGCGGTCTTTGAGGATGAGAGGCGTCCAGAGACTCTGCTTTCAAAGACAGTAGTAAGAAATATCCGAAGTTGTCCTCCGTCAGCGGGGCGGGATTTGCATGTGTTATAAAGGAGCTGAGGGACGGGTATCGTTGGGAGGTTGAGATCCAAGTGGTGGAGCTGTGGGACACATATAAAGGGTTCCGGAGAATTACTGGTCAGAGAATCGGCCGGACACGAAACAATGTGCAAGCTGGATGAAGCGACGAGTCTTTGTAAGAGAGTCCGTCTTGATCGGCGGGTACTCTCAGGTGGTAGTAGTGGGTGAGAGAGATATGAAGAGGGAGAGAGCGCGCGAAAGGATGCAGCGAGCCCGAGACTCGGGTTGGAAGGGCAGGGTTCAGGTGAAATGGACAGGGTTGAAGTGGCTTTGACACAAGCGGGATGGAAAGCCTTGACTTTTGGGTACAGGGGAACGAAGTTTAAACGCCGAGCCTGAACTCGGTACTGGTAGAGGAATGGAGATTTCGACAGAGAGAGGATGTGATCAGGTTGCGATGGGTTTCAGTTTCATGGGCATTCCTGTTGTTTTTCTCTCTCCAGGGAGGTGGTGGGGGACGGCGCGCCAGGACCATGGACCAGGGGTTGATGGGTGCAATAGGTTTCGATAGGTCAAAAGCTGGACGCAGGTCTGGAGTAGAGAAGCCCCCCGGGCTTCTCTGGTTCCATTCTTTCATGAGCCGTCAAGCCGTCAAGCTGTCAACCATGATGGAGACCCGTGACCATTGGGTGGCACGATGGTCAAGCCCAGCCAGGCCCCCAGAAACGAGGAGGGTGACAGCCCATGGTTGACGCATGGGCTGCGCACTGGCAGAAAGTATCTTTGTTCAAGACGCATCTATCCCTTTGGATCATCATTACTGAAATTCGGAGATGGGCACTGTTGCTAAAGAGGATGCAGTTTGGCTTCGAGGCCCGGTGGCTTTGAAGTTGCGATGGTTTGCTTTAGCCCTGCTAGCCCTACTAGCTCCTGGCCCGGGCCACCCAGACAGCTCCCAGAAGCACCAAGGGGGCCTCCTATCATGCGAAAAAATATCTCCGCCGTCGACCAGGGTGAACCAGGCTCGCAAGGTTGCATGGCAGCCCCAAGTTGTTATTCAAGCTTCGACCGTCGCTAGTCCTCCATGCCCCAGGTCAAGCAGGGATGAGTATACTCCCATAGCCGTTCGGCGGCTCCTTTACTAGGCCACTTGTTCAACTCTTTGCCAATTCAACCTTTCAAGGGCTTTGCTGGAAGGGTGGCTCGTCCATGTTTGGATTTGGGTTTAGCCTCATGCAGGGTTCGGAGCTATAGACTGCGTCTTCAAATCCAGAGTGGAAGGGAGGACGCTTCATGCATATTAGCTGAACGCAGACCCTTTGGATGGGAGAGTCGAGACTCGTGTACGCCGTGACATTGCTTCCCGCCAATGGCACCCAACTTTGCGATCTGATCTGAGCGAAAAATAGACGGATCATTTAGCGACAACACAGCTTCTCGACGTCACCACTGGTTTCCCACAGCTCACCACAGTCTCGCGTGGCTAGGCCAAGGAGTTTGATCCTTCGGGGGGGATCGGCGATGGATTCGGAAGGGACGGCTTGTCCCATGGGCCAGGGAAAAGGACAAACTGGTTTGACGGAGAAAATGACCTGAGCAAGCCAGTTGGGTGGACGTTTCCACACCAGAGAACGATGCGAGACGAGACGAAACGAGATGGGACGGACAAAATGCGCGCTGTACGGGTGACGGGGAGGATTAATCAGATGACAGACAGGGAATACCACGAAAGAGACCGTGAGGGGGGTCAGAAATTTCAATCCTCCTGCGCAGACATTATTAGGCACCGCAGGTACATAGTACGAGTAAGTACAAGTAGGTGCAGTGCTGTGGAAGGAGTCTCCGAGCTTGGGAGCTTAGCGAACTCCACTCGCCTCTAAGGGCTCCAAGGAGGTACCTACCTACAAAGATGGGTGCCGTGGGTGCTTGCAGGGTCTGCCACCGGCAGACTTTCAGTGGTTCCCGTTTGGCCCACCACGGCGCGAACAGGGCACGAGCCCTGTTTTAGTCAAGGCCCGCCTAAAGCCTCACTATCATTGGTACGGGGAACCTCGAGCAAGCCAAGGTGACAGCCACAGGCGCTCTGGAACCACAGCTCCCGGGAAGAGCTACGTCCATGCCTCCACCTTCATGCCTGGAGAATGACCTGATGCTCCCACGGCTCCTAAGCTTACCTCCACATTCCACCAACCTTAGTCTTCCCGTCTCCATCTGTGGTAATTCATCACGCCCCCCCACCATTTCGAGCCTTGAAAGACGGTGTTACGACGATGTTCATCCCATGGAAAAGAAAAGGCTGGTGAGGGTACAACGAACCAAGCAAGCAAAGAAAAAGAAAAACCTGCCCTAGAACTAAAACAACAAGCCGCCTCCTTTCCTTAAGCACTGTCTCACTGCTCCCAAGCGGGCGCGACGAGTCCTTTGCTCAGAGGCGGGGGAACGCCCCTTCGAATCCATCCATGACCGGCGAATGATCAGCATTCTTTCCTTCTCCTTTATTGACGGCGCGGAAGGCGGAAAGGTTCTCACGCAGTGTGCTGCGCTGCGCTGCAACAAGCCTACGAGAAAAAGAAACAACGGATACAAGGGCCAAAACGCCACCCGACCTATTAATGAGCCTGGCAACTAATGCCACCGAAGGACCCCCCCGCAAATTGGAAGTGCCCTTTATTGGGCACAGACGGCTAGCACTCTTGGGCTTGCATCCCGAGTTGGTCAAATGCAGCCTTCTCAGCACGCTGTGAGAGCCATACCCCTGTTCGAAAATATGACACGTTCGATTTTGCGTGATCGGTGGCGTTGTCACCACCCGCATGCGCCTTCTACAAAGCGCTGAATGCGACCTGAGTGCTCATCACGGCCTCAATCTGGCACCGATTTTGGACTCCCCGAACAGAAGACTCCGACTCTGCTGGCAGAACAGGTAGCAGCCGGACAAGGTGACGGATTCACGCCAATTTCTGAGCAAAGACGCAGGACTATCGTCAGCCCTAAACTAAACTGACGGCAAACTGATCCCCGATTGTTGCCGTGACCGTTGGCACTCTACGGTTTGTACCTTCCTTTCTTCGCAATGATCCTTCGAGTCACCCTCGTACCACGAAGTTTATGTGAATAAAATTATGACCGTGACGGACCATGAAACTCGTCGGGGTGTTCCGGGTCCTGTGTTTCTTGACCTTTTTGGCCCGTCGTATGCATACGAGTGATGCAGGTTGTCCCGAAAGCCGAGATGAAGAAGGTCGTCGTGCGAGGAAGGGACAGAATACTCCACTGTATTTCTGTTCCGCGCTGTCGTGTTACAGAAACTTTACAAGGGACAACCCCCATTTCAATTGATAGACCGCGGGTTGTTCCAGTCTTTTCAGATCCGACCTACTCCAGAGGCTTCTTCCATTGTAACTACGGCAGCAGCCGCACGGATGGATGGAAGCACAGAACGAAAGAATAGGAGCTCGTACATACGAGAGTAAAGTGGGTTAGGAACCCTATCGACCACCATCTTCAGAAGCCTACCTCGCAAAGTCAGTGACGGCAACCTCCTCGACGCCACAGGAGATGGTGGTAGGAGCACGGTCGTTCCTAGCTATAAGCGCGAAGTATCTTTTCTTGAGCTACAACGGGGCAGCCTCATTATTCACTCTGCCATTGTTGTGGTCGCCCAGCGAGCATGTCTGAATGTCTGCGATTCTCCGGTCAGCCCTACCACAATGTGAAACCCGCCCAAGCACAGACCGCAACACCGCATAGCCCCTTTATTTCCTTTTGATTTGTTTTTCTTTCTTCCATCGGCACTCCGTATTCAAGGCGTATTCGTGGTCAAAGGGGTAAGACGCCCAGTGCTGCGTTGTCCCTCGCTCGCTTATTCGAACATCGTCAGTGGAACAAAAGGTCCAGACGAGGCAGAAGCGGATCGCCTTGCGTGGCTCGGGAAGTGGGTAGGCTGAAGACAATAGGCAATAGGCAATTCGCAACAACTCTGGTCCGGGCTTCCCGTCTCATTTATCGGTCTTGGTGGTCTGTTTCAAAGAGCAATCCCTGTCCGACTTCGACGAAGAGAAAGAATCTCTTAGAGGACGTGAGACGTCCCGCTTCCTCTGCGTTCGCCAAATCCTTCCCGTAATGTGGGCATCCAGGCTAGCGACATCATCCGAAACCACCCACAACCTGCACCAGCCACTCTTAGACTGACTGCACCGACCACACTTCAGAACAACCCCATCCCGGATCATGGCCCAGGACGAGCCTTTACAGTCCCTCCAGCGCACAGTCTGGCAGGCTCGACTGCCTCTGGAGATTCGACTAGCCGCTTCCGAATCTCGTACCTTTGATGGCGCTGACCCCTACCTGGTGAGTCTGCGCAGGATACTCACTCTCGCGCAGGGGTCAAAAGTCATTGCTCCAACACTGACATACCTGCAGATCGCCTTTCCTCGGTTGTCATATCTTCCACTCCTGCTTCCGCGACTTCACGCCTTCTTTTCGTCCTCACTAATTGCCGATCCCGAGACAATATCACCCTATGCTGGCTACTTCACATTTGACAACGTCCCCTTGAAATGGCATCTCCCGTTGGGGCTGCTCTACGATGTATACGTGATGTCGACTCAGGATGCCCGACCAGATTCATCCTCTTCCGAGCCCCTACCATTTAGGCTAACTGTGCATTTTTCGGCCGACCCGGACAAGCCAATGCTGCCAGATGCAAGCCCCGTTGTTCTACATGACTCTTTCATTAACTCCGTCAAAGAGGCGGACTTTTTGAGATCTGGAACTGCCAAACCCATCATGACCTTGTCGGCTCAGGAGAGTAAGGCTCTGTGGACCTCAACCCAAGACAACGACTTGCCGACATTTGCAAGGATCCATGGCTCTTTGGTGCCAACAGCGGGCCAGATGAGGCATGTCCCCTTGCGATTGTATCTACCCTCTGCACCGGACCAGGACCCGGGCAAAGCTCAAATCAAAGTGTTACAATCACACATTCCACCCACTGTCGCAGTAGTCGGAAACCAGAGTTTGCCTACCAGTGTGCGAGGGATCCCAGCAGGACAACCTCAGACATTGGGGACGGCCTTGCATCAGCTTGTGCCCAGCTTATTTCCATCTCGGAGGACGCCAATTCTCGCTACACCGCTTCTGCATGGTGCACCCGTTCCCATGAGTGCTCAGCTTGAGGAACTTGCTCGATGGGGTTGCTATGCAGACGGCTGGTTGTCGGTGGTGATAGCCATGCGTGGATAAGCTGGAGGTCTCGTTCCTCGACAGGAATACATTGCCCACCGGCCACGAGAAAAAGGCCTGTGGCCTGTTGCCTGTGCTCTGACATCCGAGATATTGCTTTCTCGTTTGATTGCGGTTACTGTTGATCCCCACAGATGCTTGTCGAACGTCATAAGTGGCTGAATGTTGGACCAACCCCTCTCCTCCAGCTCAGCCACACTGGCGCCCCAACCTCGCATCTCACCCATGCTTCGTGTCGCAATAGCCGCCCGCCTCGCAGCCCTTTCACATCTCATCCATGACCTTGAACCCAGGCGACTGATGGAGATGACATCTTAGAACAATCAGGTCAGCAGGATACCATGCTCTAGAGACACTGCGATACTTCTTGGTGACGTCTGCAACTTCTCCGCACCTCACTGCTGTCATGCTCCAAGGCACCAGAAGTTGATGACGCTGAACGACCGACTGCACTCATCACCATGCCACCGTTTCCCGGGGAAGAGACGCTAACTACGGTGTAAGTAATATGTAGGCCGACGCCTACGACTATGCTTGACCGTGGTCCGATTCTGACCTTGCTCCTCAGATATGTCGACCTCCACTCTTACTTTACGGCACCCTCCCCTCGCCCGGCTCTACATCGCTTCGACAAAGCCTCCTATTTCTACGTCTACTACAATTCCACGAGACAGACAAGTCGCATCGAGGCCGCGATCAATCCTGGCACGGCAGATCAGACGGCCTTTCATGGCTTCCTCGAGGGTGTCAAGGTGATCAACTCTCACAAATTCCCAACGAGAATAACAATCATCGTTGATGGAGACAATGCAGCGGCCACTTCTCCATCGTCCCCCCGTTCAGGAAGAGACCCAGAAGAATGGCGTCTAGCCAGTTCGGATCCCCGGGATCCTGGCACGTCCAAATACAGGATACACACAATCGATGCTTATTTCTGGAATCAGGATGATTCCAAGTTGGTATTGAACATTTTCAAGAAGCTGCTTCAGCCGCATCAGTTGGACATTGAGGATGACGTGCGTGACGAATCCGATCACCATGATATGGTCAGCCCAGTGGTTCAAAATCTAGAGCATGTGGCCATATCAGACCCGGCATATAAGGAAGTACAACATGATTCTCCCGCGGTCCAGCACAGCCATCCCATCCAGCTGCCCCCTCCTCCACCGCCCCCTGCTGTCTCTCAGGCTGCTGCGGTCGGTCCTGGAGCATCAGCCTCGCCAATTTCGGTCAATAACAGCATCGGTGGGAGATCCTCACTGAAAGAAACGAAACCGCCCATGGACTATACGCCCCTCGCGTACAACCCGGCAGCGCCAGCGGCTCCGGAACCTATCGCCCATCGAGAGGACACCCCCCCTCCGGTCGACGCTGTTGACGGAACGGGGCTGGCTGCGGCAGCAAGGCATGATAATCCTTATGCCTCTCAGCAGTACCCACAAGCCTTTGGCAATCCTTCCACTGCTCAGCCGGGGGGTTATGGACATTACGGTGCTGCACCACAGCCGTCGTTTGGACCCCATGGCACTGTTTCGCCTGTGCCATCCTTTGGACCTCAAGCAGCGGCGACCGGGTCACAATCCTTTGGACCACACGCAGGGTCACCCCCACTTCAGGCGTCTCCGCGTACATCTGTTTCGACAAATTTTGCCCCGCCTCCCACCAGCGCAAGTACTGACAGCAGTCGTCACCCTTCAATAGCTGCTCAGACGTATGTGCCTCAAGGGCAGGACCCAAATGCACACATTTTTGGCCAACAAAATGTGCAAACGCCAGGTACACAATTCTACCAGTCAATTAATGGTCAACCCCATAAACCACTGCAGCATGTACAGCCACAATACCCGGACTATCTAGCGGCTGGTCAACCTCCCGCGCCAGCGCCAGTTCCTGCTCCGCCTCTCGGAGGGTACTCGACCTACAACTATGGACACGCACAGCAACCCCAGCCTGCAGCGGGAGCTTACGACATTCACTCTCAAGTCTATAGGCCGACTGAGGCGGAGCACCACACACACCATCACAAGCCACCCAAGCCCTCAAGTTCGCAGCACAAGCCATCACATGCAGAGAAGATTGAGAAGGGCGTTGGCAAGTGGATTAAGAAAATTGAGAAGAACTTTGGGTGAGGAGAGAAACAAATGAAATTGGGTTGGGATATTTTGCACAAGGGGGGTTTCATTTCTGGTGTGTTGCTGTAATCTTAGCAAGCGTGACGAGGCTCAATGAACCATGTGTTGAATTTCTCTCTGGGTAAGAGCAAATGTTTTTTCGTCCACTACCTATGTTTGTGTCGACACTGTCAAAGAGATCTTCAGCCTGTGTTGTCTCTGCCTTTCATACCTTTTCTACACGTGAAGAAGCGCGGATAGCAGAGCGCTTCAACGGCCACGGCACTCCCACTCCCACTGCAGAGGCAGCAACACCGAACTCGGAGAATGAGATATGATCTATAGCTCGGTACATGGGATTATCGCATCCGGTCGGTAGCCCCTTTGAATCTCGAATCGAGTAATTCATTGCAAATCTTCGGGGACGAGGGCGATTCTGCTCTTGATTTTCCCGGCGTGCAGATCGGCCAGGATCCGGGGGAAGTCTGCCATGCTCCCCGTTTCGACCTGGGGGTTGATGACGCCGTTGGCAATCAGGCCCAGACACGCGACGAGGTCGTCCGTGGTCCCGCCGTAGCTGCACAGGATATCGAGTTGTTTGCGCACCGCGACGAACGAGGGCAGAGTCAGCTCGCCGTGGAGCAGGCCGACCAGGACGACGGTCCCTGCCTTGCGGACTAGAGAGTGTTGCGATCAGATCGGTGAGTGCACTCGCAGAAAAGGGGGTTAAGGGGGCGAATGAGTATGAGGTATGAGGGATCGTCAGGTGGAACTCACCGCTCTCGATGGCCGCCTTGAAGGTCTCGGGGACTCCGACGAAGTCGATGGCAGAGTCCACCACCAGCGCCTTGTTAGTCACCCACTCGCTGACGCTAGGGGTTTCCACAGGCACGACGTCTTCGTTCTTCACCCCGAATGTCACCGCTGCGTCCAACACCTCCTGTCTCTTGTCCACGACGATGACCCTCGCGCCAATGTCCACCATCATCTGCAGTGCGTTGAAGCCCAGCCCGCCGAGCCCGAACAGCAAGACCGTGTCTCCTTTCTTGACCTTGGCCCTCCGCGCGATGGCCTGGTAGGCCGTCATGCACGCATCGGTGGCCACGGCCCCGGCAGCCGCACCGACGCCCGAGGGGAGCTTGATGGCGGCGCGCTCGTGGATGGCGACGTACGGGGCAAAGGAGCCGTCGTGGCCGATTCCGTAGTTTTGTCCACCGGTGCAGATCTGGGGGACTCCGCCAGAACATTCACGACAGGTCGCTTTGCCGCAACCGGGCACGGACAAGATGGACACCATCTCGCCGGGTCTGAACTTTGTGACTTTTCCTCCCACGGATATGACCTCACCGCAACCTTCGTGGCCCTTTTTTTTAGGAGGAAATCTAGACTCAGCCGTCCGAGTGGGTGAGGAAAAAAAAAAAGGGGGGGGGG